>NC_136968.1:23120865-23273365 GCF_032717465.1 Coenobita brevimanus | reverse complement strand
TGTTGTGCAAAAGAAGAAAACTTATAGTGAGTGGATGGGAAACAGAGGCATGGAGGAAACAGATCCGGAATAGAGAGTTATATGTAGACAGAAAGAGAGAGGTGAAAAGATTGGCAAGAGAGAGTTCGAGGAGTGTTTATGAGGAATTTGGAAGGAATTTAAGTGTAAGTGGATGGAATGTAAGAAAATGTTCTGGAAGGAGGCAAAGAGAGTTAGACATGGTGATAAAAAAGGAAGTAGGGGAGTGAACGATAAAAAATGGTAGAGTGATAGTGTAAAAGGTAGAAAAAAATAAGCTGATGGAGAGAACACTTTAAGAAACTGTTAAACATAAAGAATGAAGTTATGCGAGTATAAAGGCTGGGGAATGGCTGAGAGAGGAGAGAGAGGAGAAGGGAGGAAGACAGCAGTAGGATGGAAGTAATAGAAGCACTGAAGAAAGTCAAAACGGGGAAAGCCCGTGGAATTGGTGGTGTGTGTGGTACTGTAAAATGCTGAAGCATGCGGGAGAGACAGTAGCTGAATGGCTAGGGAAGATGTGCAGATTGGCCTGGGAGGAAATTGGCGTCCCGCAGGATTGGAAATACCCGGTACAAAGGAAAGTGGGAAAAACAAACATGTGGTAATTATAGGGGCATTTGTCTTCTTAGTGTAATTCGAAAAGTATATTGACAAAATTACGGAAATCACAAGGCAGTTAATTAGAGAAGAACAGAGAGGTTTTTAGGAATGGAAGAGGTACCGGTAGTGTAAATCAGATATTCATCTTAAGGTCTTTAGTGGAATAGTTTCTAGAGATGGGAATGGTGTTGGATTTGGCCTTCAAGGATTTGGAGAAAGCCTATGACGGAGTAGATGGACAAGGGATGTGGAAAATATTCTTAATATATGGAGTAAATGTGATGCTGTTAAATGCCATGACAAGCATGTATGAAGGTGCTAAGGCTGCTGTGCGTGTGGATGGTGAACTGAGCGCATTTTTCTATCTGAATAATGGATTGATACAGGAATGTGTCATGTCTCCATGGCTGTTCAATCTGTATATGGCTGAGGTTATGAAACAGATACAAAGTAGGGGAATGGATGATGGAGTGGCCCTAATGAGAGAGGGTAGCGTTTGGAAATTTGCTGTTGTCTGCAGATGATACTGTATTGTTAAGTGAAAACAAAGGGAACCTGCAAAGCTTGGTGAATGAGTTCGGGAGAGTGTGCAAGGAACGGAATCTATGCAGGTTAGTGTGGGGAAGAGTAAATATGTGGTTTTCGAGAGAAATTAGGTCACTAAAAACAGTGTGAGGTTGGATGATGAGGAAGTGGATAATGTGAATGGATGTAAATACTTGTGTAGTGTGATAAGGATGAAAGTTTAGAGGATGAAATGCTTGAAAGAGTACAACAGGGAAGAAAAGTTGTTGGTTCTCTGAAAGCCCCCCAGAAATAGGCCTTGAAGCCTTTGCCCGGAGTCATACACGTAAAAAAAAAAAAATACTGTTCTTTGCACCCCATTTCGTCTTCTCTCCACTTGAATGAAGATCAAGTGGGGAAATAGGTCCGTCATGTACAACATATTCAATATAAAGCAGAACCATAGTTATAACAGACCCTTGGTGAATAATAATCCCATGGATATAATGGGTCTATGGGAAAATAGGTCTATGGGTAAAGGTACGTCCATATAGAAAATTTTCTTTTGTGATAATTGGTCCAGTGGGATAATAGGTTCATATGGGAAAATAGACCCATGAGGAAAAAATTGCCAGTGTGGGAACTGGTCCATGAGGGAATAAATGGGTGGGAGATGACACCTAGGAATTATTGCCGGAGACGGTTTTGTGTGTTTGTTTTAATAAAGGAATAATCGACAACAATTACACCTTTCCACCTATTTGTGTGTTTGTTTTAATAAAGGAATAATCGACAACAATTACACCTTTTCACCTATTTGTGTGTTTGTTTTAATAAAGGAATAATCGACAACAATTACACCTTTTCACCTACTTATTGAGACATAGTTACGTACCTTTATGATATCCTTCATAACTGAATGACAGAACACATATAGAGTGACACTGTCACATATCTGTTCGACCAACCTAACGGAAATGATTGACATACGTTATGAGACTGACAGACTTGAATAACAAACCGAGAGTTTGCATAATGTCTGATGTTGTACCAGATGGAAATTGACACATTACACACTATCCTTTCTTTTATTGTCACTGTCAGTTGACTTAGTGCTTCGTTAATTATTATGTAACCACATTATCTGTCAAACCATTTTGTTACAGCTTCACTTCATTACAGGGGAATGTCAAAAGATGGAATAATGTGTCAAAGCCATAAGTGAACTGTCTCTGAATTTCGTTGACCCGTCTGAACTGTTATGTGACGTGGTGTATTATCTTTCTGAACAGGTATAAAATTTACCTCACCAAGACTGTAACCCGACATGTATATACAGACCTCGAAGTATCATCATCGTGAACTACAGTGGTATAGAAGAGTTATTATAAAGAATTTTATTATGAATGGCATAGCACACACATTAATATTAAGGAGATTATATACTAGAGTCTCCTGGTGCGAAAACACTGGAGGTATAATCTTAGAGGAAAGTAATGTACCTTAGGTGGATGGCTTTGATGGTGCAGGATCAAATTACGGCAATCAATAGCAAGTGTGTGTGTGTGTGTGTGTGTGTGTGTGTGTGTGTGTGTGCATATACTTATGTATATATGTATGTATGTATATACAGTGTATACAAGTATATATAGACAGGTAGACACATAGACAGGTAGGTAGGTATGGATCTCTTTTTTTTCTGTATACAGTATATATATATATATATATATATATATATATATATATATATATATATATATATATATATATATATCATCATCAGTAGCCATAACTAGTCCACTGCTGAATAGCCATAACTAGTCCACTGCTGAACAAAGACCTCCCCCAACTTTTTCCATGAATTCCTTGACTGAGCCAATCTTTGCCACGTTTTCCCTGCAAACTTCTCTATCTCATCTCTCCATCTCCTGTCTGACCTTTTTCTGCTGCGCTTACAGTCTCTTTGTGTCCAGTCAGTCGGTCTCTTGCTCCATCGGTTATCCCTTCTTCTTGCTATATGGCCTGCCCACCTCCATTTCTGTTCTTTTATAACTACTATAATATCTTTGAATTTAGTCTGCTCTCTCACCCAAGTTGATCTCTTCCTGTCTCTTAAAGACATTCCCAGCATTGACCTTTCCATTGCTCTCTGAGAACGGATTAATTTATTTTCCATTGATTTTGTCAGTTTCCAGGTCTCACAACCATCCGTCATAGCTGGAATTATACATTCGTTATATACTTTTCGTTTCATACAAACTGGCAAGCTACTTTCTATAATGTCTTTGTTTACCGAAAGCTTTCCAACCAATTGTAATGCGTCTTTTTTTTTTCTTCGGATTCATGATCTTTTGTCAGTTTTAGTATTTGCCCCAAGTAGTTGTACTCCTCAATTTCTTCACGAATTTAATCGCTTATTCTGATGACGCTCTTTGGTGTTTGTGGATTAAACGTTACTTTAGTTTTACTCCGGTTCATCTTCAGTCTACTTTGAGACTTTCTCTGTTCAGGTCATTTAACATTCCTTGCAACGCCTCCGCTGTTTCTGAGATTAGGACAGTTTCACCTGGAAATCTTAAATGGTATAGCTTTTCTCCATCTATGTTCGCTCCTTTGTTTTCCCAGTCTAGCTTTCTGAAAATACTTTCTAGGCATGCTGTAAATAATTTTGGTGAAATTGTATCACCCTGACGCACGTCCATCTCAATCTTAATATTTTCCGAGTCCTTATGTAATTTGACTGTAATAGTTCCCTCTTTATACATGTTTTCGAGCAGTTTTACAATGTCCTCATTCACTCCTTGTTCTTGCAATGAATTTATAATTGCTATGTACTCCACAGCATCAAAAGCATTTTCGTAATCAACAAAACCAAAGCACAGTGGTTTGTTATATTCTGTAGTTTTCGCAATTAGCTGATTCATTGTATGTAGATGATCAGTGGTCGAAAACCTGTTTCGGAATCCTGCCTGTTCACGAGGTTGGTTTTCCTCCAATATTAATGTTATTCTGTTCGTAAGGACTTTAGTGATGGGTTTGTAAATGACTGATAATAAGCTAATGGGTCGATAGATACTAAGATCTTTTGAGTCACCTTTTTTGTAGAGTAAAATAACTATTGCATTACACCATGTTTGGGGAATTTTCTTCCGTTTTATACAGTACAGTACATTGGGTAAATAAGTGACCAAGCCTATTTTGTACTTCTGCTCCGGCATCCAACAGTAAATCTGTTACTATTCCATCTTCTCCCGAAGCCCTCCCTCTTTTCATATTTTTAAGACAAATATTTACTTCGTCTGGTGTTACCTCAGGTATTTCACTTGTGTCAACTGAAAAGTTAGCTATTGGTACTACTGTCTTTGATGCATACAGTTCATTGTAAAATTCTTCAACTCTCTTCACCATCTTATCTCTGCATTTAATGATTTCACCGTTTTTTTTTTTTTTTCTTTCAGTGATGTCACTTGTTGCTTTCCAAGTGCCATTTTACGTCGGACCTGTTTCAGACGTTTTCCATTTTTGATGGTTTCTTTGATCTGGTCCATGTTTCTCTTTCTTTTTTCTTATCTTTTTCTTTTATTGATAAGCTTATTTAATTCCTCTCGCTCTATTTCGTCCTTCTTTGTTTTTACTTTCATTTCCTTTCTTTCTTTCATAAGCTTGAGTGTCTTTTCTGAATATTTCTTGACTTTCGTTGTATTGCGTTTTCCTACTATCTCCGTTGATTCTCTTAGCACTTTTGTTAGTCTGTCATTCAGCTCATCAATGTCACATTCAGTATTACTTAGAGCCTAAAATCTGTTCCTTATTTCCAACTGAAATGCTGCTTTGTTTTCGTTTCCTGTTATTGGCCATATCTTTTTACTTTTAATCACCTTTTTTCTTTCACATCTGAAATTGAATGTGGCTGTGCAACCCACCATTCTCTTGTCACTACCTATATTTACTTTGTTAATAACTGTGACATTTTTGATCGTGTTTCTCTTATCTGCTGTAATGAAGTCGATTTCATTCTTTATTTCTCCATTTTGGCTTCTTCAGGAACACTCTCTCCCTGTTCTTTTATGGAAGAATGTGTTCATTATTCTCATGTTAAACATTTCAACAAAATTTACCAGCATTTCTTCACTTTCATTCCTTTCTCTGACTCCAAATTTTCCCATACATGTTTCTCCATTTTTTGACTTCCCAACTTTTGCATTGAAGTCTCCCATGAGTATAGTATATGTTGTCTTTTCTTCATTCATAATCTGGGAGATGTCATCATAGAATGTTTCTATTTCTTCATTTGGGCTCTGAGAAGTTGGTGCATATACTTGTATTACTTTCAGGGTATATTTTTTTCACAGTTTAATGAGAACAAATGCTGCTCTGTCAGATACACTGCTGAATTTAACAATGTTGTCTGCAACATTTCTGTTAATTAGAAATCCTGTACCACTAACTCTTTCATTTTCCCTTCCTCTGTAGTAAAATTGGTGGTTGCTGTCTTCGAGTTGAATTACTTTTTCTTCTTTTCTGTGGATCTCATTCAGTCCTACAATATCTCAACTAATGTTTTCCAGTTCAGTCATTAGGTCATCAAGTTAGTAATCTTCTGTGAGGCTTCTTACATTGCATGCATAGATCATCATTGATTTCAATGTGTTTAATATCCAAGAGCCTAATTTTCCAACACAGTGCCTACTCACTTTCGGTGGCACACTGCCTGTAAGCACAGGAGGCAGTGCGGTTGGACCTATAGTAGACGATGATCCAACTGGAACGCCCATCAAATCATTTGCAATAGAACTCATGTTTGGTTGGGAGAATTGTGGCAAATAATCTAACCTCCATGCCAAATAGTTTCTGGTGAGATGTAATGTTTCCGCCATCTTCTTCATTATACTCAGTGCAGCCCTATAGATCTTTTGGGGGTCCTATGGTTCTCGCCATCTAAGACGGTACCTCGTAATTATCTACAAGGCCTTCCCCTTTCTGCCAAATGGGGATGCGCCAGGTAGCAGTGGGATCCTGCCCCTCGATCTATCTATCTATCTGTCTATCTATTTATATACATATATAAATATATATATATATATATATATATATATATATATATATATATATATATATATATATATTATATAGTATATATATATATATATATATATATATATATATATATATATATATTATACTGTATATATATAAACCTGGGGGTAGAGTTTTTTTTCAAGAATACTCCCCCAGTATCCCTGCTTGTCGTAAAAGGCGACTAAAAAGGTTGGCGGAGGGTTAGTGCCCCTCCCCGGAAAACAACCAACTAAAAAAACAAACAAGAAGCCTCAGACAAGGACTGACAAACGATGTCGACCCAGGACCGGACAAAGGACTTGGTAATGGCTACGTGGATTGTAAGATGAGCGAATGATGAGGTGAAAGAGAGAGAGATTGTCCAGGTGCTTGAGGGTACAAAAGTGGATGTATGTGGAATGACTGAAACAAAATGGAGAGGAGAAAGTGTGAGAGAATGGGAGTATGGATGGGGTACATGTGCAGGAGTAGGTGAGAATGAGAGGGCAAAGGAAGGAGTATGTATAGTTGTGAGTAAAAGATGGAAGAAGAGAATAAGACAGTATTGATCAGTTGAGTCAGGGATTGTGTGGGTAAAGTTGAAATTTGGAATACAAATGTGGGCGATTGTGTGTGTGTATGCGCTAATGCAAGATCGTGCTAGCAGAGTGAGAGAAGAGTTCTTGACAAATGTGGAAGTGTGCATGGAAAAGTTTGGAAGGAATGAGAGAGTGTTTTTAATCAGTGATATGAATGGTAAAGTAGGGAATGTGAAGGTGGATGGAATAGTTCGTGAGTGGGGTGTGCCCGCTACGATAGTTAAGAATGGGAGTGCGTTAGTGGACATTTGTGCTGGGAGGGGGTTGATGATAGCAAATACCCTCTTCAGGCATAAAATGATCCACAGGTATACATGGCGAGTGATGAGAAGGGTGGGTGGTGAACTGAATGAGAGGAAGGAAATGATTGATTATGTGTGTGTGGATGAAAGGATCCGAAGACCTGTAATGGATGCAAGAGCTTATAGAAGTTGGGGGAGTGGACTTTCTGACCACGCCTTGGTGGTGGCCAGAATTAGGATACAAGTAAGATGGAGGAATAGAAGAAGGGAAAGACGAGAGGAAAGAGTAGTTGCAAGGAGAGTGGAAAGGTTACAAGAGGATGAGAAAAAGGCAGAGTATAAGAGAGAAGTGGAGGAACTATTGGGCAAATATGAATTGGAGCAGATGGGGGATGTGGAAGTTGTGTGCAGGATATATACAGAAGAAGTATGTGCAGCATGTGATGTGGTGTGTGGGAGGAAGAGAAGACGGAGGGGGGTGCAAGGAACAGCGTGGTGGACTGAAGAGGTGAGATAGGCTGTGGCACAAAAGAACAAAGCATACAATGAATGGATGAGAAATAGGGACGTGGAAGAAGTTGAGAGGCGGAAGATAGAGTTATATGTAGAAAGGAAGAGAGAGGTGAAAAGATTAGTAAAAGAGAGTAAGAAGAGAGTGGATGAGGAATTTGGAATGAATTTGAGTGTCTAGCTGAGGGACTGTAAGAAGATGTTCTGGAAAGAGCTGAAGAGAGTAAGACAGGATGGAAGTGAGGTTAGCAGGGCAGTGAAAGATAAAAATGGTAGATTACTAGTGGAGAAGGGAGAAAAAGTGAGCAGATGGAGAGAGCACTTTAACCCGCCCCATCCCAACCACTTTTTCACCACTGGTACCCCCCAATCCCGACCATTTTTGGACCCACATTTTTTTCCCTAAAACTTTCGCTTTTGGTCAGAAACAATGGTCAATCACCAAGAAAGTGTTCTACTTACTTTCCATAAGTGGCCTAAACAGGTATACCTTTGTTACACCTGGTACCGTGTTCTGTGTAGGTGGTCTGAGGCTCTCACGTTTTCTGTGGTATTGTAAGTCTGGGAAACCAATGAAAGTAAGTAGATATGTATTTATTACAAACATAAAAACATGTGATACAGGAGTAAATTGGATTTTATACAAAAATAGTGTTGAAATAAGCATTGTACCATCATGCAAACCGAGCAAAATCGGCCAGACTGGTCACGATGAATCGCTAACATTGCTGAATCATGATACATATCATTTTTTCTACTTACATAATACATCTCCAATATCATTATACCATTTTACATTTTATTGAACTGTTTTTACGTATTCACAGGCCTTTCGATAACATTTAGCGTAATGTTAGCGCTTACTTAGGTACGTAGTGAGTGAACTCGCTGTGACTGATGTTTCAACTCGTATTGTGTTTTTTCAACTTACATAATACTTTCCTAATAACATTATACACTTTTCCACTTTTGAGAACTGTTTTGAGATAGTTTCAGGCCTTACATAAATATTTAGCGTAATAACAGCGCATAATAACACAGAGGGTGAAGTCACTATGACTACTATTTCAACTTACAACCTATTTTTGTACTTATATAATACTTCTCCACTAACATTACACATGTTTCCACTTGATATAATTGCTATCACATAATTGGAGACCTTACTATTCTACTGAGCGTCATATTATCGCATATTTACACAGTGAGTGTTATCACGATATCATTTGTTTCATCTTACACTAGTATTCAACTTATAAATTACTTTCCTACTAACATTACACCCGTTTCCACTTTATATTCTTGCTATCACATATTTACTGACCAGAGTGTTAGACTGAGCGTCATATTTTCGCAGATTTACACAGTGGGTGTAGTTTTGATATCACTTCTTTCAACTTACACTATTTCTCAACTTATACATTACTTTCCTGCAAACATTACACCCGTTTCAACTTTATATAAGACTTAGCACATACTGACTGGCCTTACCATTATACTGAGCATCATATCACCATCCCACACAGTTTCAGTAGTGTAGGAAGTTATGGTACTCTCTGAAACATGGCTGAAGGCACAACGCAACATTGCACTCTACACACTCGTAACTTGTGTCTTTTCTCTGAGTGGCTGGTCTGACTGTCGAGTGCTTGCATATATGGCAGCGGCGCTGGGGTTTATGACGGTTTGGTTCGGAAGGGATTGTGCTAGGATAGTGGCGTCCTGTGAGGGGTAGGGGAGTCTGGGCAGCCATGGGGGTGCGGGTGCTGTGTGTGGGTCTGTCCTGGGCATGCCTGGCGATTATTTCACGTGCCAGCTCCCTCACAAACCCCTCAAAGGTCTCTGATACTCCTGTTGCCATGGCGTGCAGGTAGTGTGCGTTCAGGGCCGTGATGTCGAGCAAGTGGAAAAAGAGCTTTTTGTACCACTTCATCGTGGTCCTGGCACAGTCAACACTGGAAATCATCGAGTCTGACTGATCCACTTGCCTCATGTTCAGATTATAGTCCAGTACAGACTCGGGTTTCCAGACGTTGCGCCTCCTCTTGCTACGGTGATCAATGGAGTCTATGTGGTGCATCAGGGGGCTGTGTACAGTTGGTAGGAGGCAAACTTCCCCATTGTGGTTCCACAGGGTGGCAAGGATGTTATTTGCCTGGAAGAAGACCACCTCGTTCTTGTCAAGTTTCCTCCTTATCTTGACCATATGGCGACGGTTTCTATTGACTGTACCACAGACTCCGGTGTCGTGTTGGTGGAGGAACCTAGCGAGAAGAGGGCTAGTGTACCAGTTGTCCAGGTACAACACATGACCACGATGAAGGTACTCTTCCATCATTGTCTTCACCACGGCCCCTGAGAGTCCTATAC
Organism: Coenobita brevimanus; assembly: GCF_032717465.1. NCBI lineage: Eukaryota > Metazoa > Arthropoda > Malacostraca > Decapoda > Coenobitidae > Coenobita > Coenobita brevimanus. The sequence continues at coordinate 23,263,461 of NC_136968.1, read as the reverse complement.
TACGATCTTCTGTTATATCTGTCTGTGCGCCTGTGTACAAGACTATGTCTTGCACATAACCAGTCTTACAGTCACACATAACAAAGATCTTGAACCCGAAATGGTGTCTCTTGCTGGATATGTACTGGTGAAAGGAAATATTGCCTCTCCACAACACAAGACTCTCGTCTATGACGAGGTCTCTGTAAGGATAAAATAAGGAGCGGAACATTTCCCGTAAATGATCAAATACAAGCCTAATTCTCCTCATTTTATCAGTGTTATTAGCATTAGCTGGATCTTCTGCATCAAAAAAGTGGAGGCGGCCGAGAATCTGCTGAAATCTATTACGACTCATCACCTTTCCAAAGAAAGGTGTGATGGTCATTGGGTCAGTGGTCCAGTATGCAGGTATTTGATTTTTTCTTACAACACCCATCAAGAGAACCAGGGCAAAAAATAAGAACATCTCAGAAATTGTCACAGGATAGTCATATTGCTGGGAATGCCCGCTCGTTGTTCCCAAACGTTCACTTTCACTGCGCTGTGTTCGTGAAAATAAGTTTGTCTGTTCCACTATGCGCCCCACAAACGCCTCCCCAAAGAACAAGTGGAAGAAATCCACCCTAGTGGAACACGCATGCACACCTGGAGCCGTGCAACCAGACCGCCACTCCTCAGTGAAAAGGTGAATGATGGGAGTAAAATTACTCCCATCTTCCCAGTTCCACGAGACACCACCGTCTCCAGCCACGTCCCCATCGTCGCCTTCGTCAGGGTGGGGAGGTGAGGGTGGTGGGGGAGGTTGGGGAGGTGGAGAGCGGCGCCTTTCATCACTCGCACTTCTCTTCCCTCTTCCTTTTCCTTCACCCTTTCCCTTCCCTTTCCTTCCTTTCCCCACATCCTGGGGCTGTGGGAAGGAAGTTTGAGAATATTGTGGGGTGAAAGACTTGCTCCACCTCCTCTCCCCTAGGCCTACGTGCACCACGTGCTCGTGCTGCCTCCCTCACACCACTTTCCCTTTCACCCCGTACTCCCGCCACACCACTTTCCCTTTCACCCCGCGCTCCCGCCACACCACTTTCCCTTTCACCCCGCACTCCCACCACACCACTTTCGACTTCCCCAGACAAAACACTAGGACCATACCTTATTTGCCTTCTCGCCCCACCTTCTGATCCTCGGGGTGAGATTTTTTTCCTTCCCCAACCATGAGGCAACATCACGTCCTAAGCTGCCATCATCGTCATCGTCCTCATCCTCATCCTCATCAGAATCTCTCTCTAGGGGATGGAGGGAGGTCTGTGCAGGTGGTTTGGGTGCAGGCTGGCCTTCCCTTGCCTTACGATATGTCACATACCACTTTTTCTGGGGCGAAGGGACCTCCTCATCACTGCTTGTTATTTCCTCCTCAGGGTGGACGTAATCTCGATCCACCACATCATCATCAAGTGGAGAATCACTATCTCCAGTGAAGGCATCCAGGGCGGATTGTATTTCGTCGTCTGAGAGACCTTTATGCGCCATGTCTGACCTGGGCCACTTCTAACAGGTGAGTGACCGAGACAAGGGCGAGCACAGGTCATGCAGGGTCTGGGACCTGCCCGCCTGGCGGCAGGTAGGGGAGGCTTGGGTAGGTGGGCGAATCGAAAATCTCGCGCGAATTTTGAAAATTGTGGAAATTATGAACCTTGCAATTGCAGGATGTTAAAGTACGTCGACGGGATTGGCAGTGACAAAACGTGAGGACGTGGAAGAACGTCGACGGGACGGCGCGGGTTAAGGAATTTTGAACATAGGGGATGGAAGTAATGCGAGTGTAAGTGGCTGGGGAATGGCTGGAAGAAGGAGGGAGGTGAGAAGACAGGAAGAAATCAGTAGGATAGAAGTTGTGGAAGCAATGAAGAATGTTAAATTGAGGAAAGCTCCAGGAATTGATGGAGTGTGTGGTGAAATGCTAAAGCATGGGGGAAAGATAGCAGTAGAATGGATGTCGAAGATGTGCAGATTGGCCTGGGAGGAAGGTAAAGTCCCGGAGGATTGGAAGTCAGGTATAATTATTCCCTTGTACAAAGGAAAAGGGGAAAAAGAAGTGTGTAGTAATCATAGGGGCATTTGTCTTCTTAGTATAATAGGAAAAGTGTATCGTAAGATACTTATTGACAGAGTTAGAGAAAGAACAGAGGAATTTTTTGGAGAAGAACAGGGAGGCTTTAGGAAGGGAAGAGGTTGTGTAGATCAGATATTCATTCTTAGATCTTTAGTGGAAAGTTTCTAGAGAAGGGAAAGAAGTTGTATGCGGCTTTCATGGATTTGGAGAAAGCATATGACAGGGTGGACAGACAAGGATTGTGGAAAGTATTAAGAATATTTGGAGTAGATGGAAAGTTGCTGAATGCTGTGAAGAGTTTGTACGATGGTGCTAAGGCTGCAGTGCCTGTGGATGATGAACTAAGTGAATTTTTCTCTTTGGAGGTTGGGTTGAAACAGGGATGTGTCATGTCTCCATGGTTGTTCAAACTGTTCATGGATGGGGTAATAAATAAGGTACAAGGTAGGGTAGTGGATGTTGGAGTGGCCTTGGTGAGAGAGGAAAGTGTTTGGAAACTCCCTGTACTGTTGTTTGCAGATGATACTGTGTTGTTGAGTGAAGACGAAGGGGAACTGCAAGGCTTGGTGGATGAGTTTGGGAGAGTGTGCAAGAAACGGAATCTAAATGTGAATGTAGGGAAGAGTAAAGTGATGGTCTTTGAGAGAGGTAAAGTCAGTGAATGTACAGCGAGGTTGGATGGTGAGGAATTGGAAAATGTGAGTACGTTTAAGTATTTGGGTAATGTGATGAGTAAAGATGGAGGTTTGGAGGGTGAAGTGCTTGAAAGGGTACAGCAGGGTAGAAAGGTTGCTGGTTCTTTGAGAGCAGTGATAAGAAACAGGGAAGTGAGCATGGAAGTGAAAAAGTTACTACATGACAGTATTGTGATACCAACTCTAACGTATGGAAGTGAAGCTTGGACATTGTTAGAAGGACACAAGTCAAGAGTGAGAGCAGTGGAAATGAGTTATTAAAGAGGAGCCTGTGGAGTCACATGGAGAGACAGGCTGACGAATAAGGATATAAAGGAGTGTTGTGGTGTGGATGTGGATGTGATAGGAAGTATTTTGAGGAACACACTTAGGTGGTTTGGCAATGTGGAGCGGATGGAGGGTGAAAGACTGACGAAGAGAGTGTATCTAAGTGAGGTGGAGGGGGGAAGAGGGAGGGGGAGGCCGAGGATGAGATGGAGGGATGGGATGGAGAAGTATATGAGAGAGGGGGCCGTGAGTTGGGAGCAGGACAGTGAAATGGCAGGGGACAGGACGACGTGGAGGCGATTTGTTTGTGGCCACCCCAAACGGGGTTGAGGCGTCTGGCAAAATATATATATATATATATATATATATATATATATATATATATATATATATATATATATATATATATATATATATATCTGTCTACATATCTATCTACTTATCTGTTTATCTATATATATATTCTATCCATATGCATTATGTCTATATCTATCCATCTATCTATCTGTCTATCTATCTATCTATCTATCTATATACGTAATTTAAAAATCTATCTATCTATCTATCTATAGCCCGACGCCCTAATCCCGCAAAGGGTGGCCGCAGACAAAACGCCTCCAAGTCACTCTGTCACCCACCATTTGACTCCCCTCCCCCCAACTCACCCCCCCCTCCCTCATATACCTCTCAACTCCATCCCTCCACCTCATCCTCGGTCTACCCCTCCCTCTCCCTCCCTCCACCTCACCCACATACACCCTCTTAGTCAGTCTTTCACTCTCCATCCTCTCCACATGTCCAAACCACCTCAGTGTATTTCTCCTAATCTTTTCAACCACATCCACATCTACCCCACAACGTTCCTTCACTTCTTCATTCGTCAACCTGTCCCTCCATGTCACTCCACATGCTCCTCTCAAGTAACTCATTTCCACTGCTCTCACTCTTGACTTGTTCCCCTCTTGCAAGGTCCACGCCTCGCTTCCATACGTCAGGGTAGGGATCACAATACCATCATGCAGAGACTTCTTAACTTCCATACTCACTTCCCTATTTCTCATCACTGCTTTCAGCATGCCTACAACCTTCCTTCCCCTGCTGTACCCTTTCACGCACTTCATCCCCCAAAGTTCCATCCTTACTCATCACACTACCCAAGTACTTGAATGCACTCACATTCTCCATATCCTCACCATCCAACCTCACTGCACACTCTGTGACTTCATTCCTCTCAAACACCATAACTTTACTTTTGTTTACATTAACTTTCAGCTTCCTCCTCCTACACACTGTCCCAAATTCATTCACCAAACCTTGCAACTCCCATTCATCTTCACTCAACAATACTGTATCATCAGCAAACAGCAACACCGGAAGCTTCCAAATCTCACCCTCATTCGTTAGGGCCACCCCCACATCCACTGCCCTACCTTGTACCTCCTTTACGACCCCATCCATATATATATTAAACAGCCATGGAGACATTACACACCCCTGTTTCAGTCCCACATTGAGATCAAAGAACTCACTCAGCTCACCATCCACTCGCACCGTAGCCCTAGCTCCCTTGTACATACTCTTCACAGCACTCAACAATTTCTCCTCCACTCCATATATTCTTAATACCTTCCACATACCTTTCCTATCTATTCTGTCATAAGCTTTCTCCAAGTCCATGAAGGCAGCGTACACTTTCCTTCCCTTCTCTAGATACTTCTCCACTAAACATCTTAGAACAAATATCTGATCTACACACCCTTTTCCCTTCCTAAATCCCCCTTGTTCTTCTCCAACTAGCTCCTCTGTCATATGCCTAACCCTATCAATGAGTATTCTACCATATATTTTACCAGTCACACTAAGAAGGCAAATACCCCTATGGTTACCACATACTTCTCTCTCCCCTTTTCCTTTGTACAGAGGAACAATTATACCTGATTTCCAGTCCTCTGGAACCCTTCCCTCTTTCCCAAGCCAATCTACACAACTTCCATATCCACTCCACAACAATCTCACCCCCATACCTAAGCATTTCACCACATACTCCATCAATTCCTGGGGCCTTTCCCAGCTTAATCTTCTTCATCGCTTCCACTACTTCCGACCTACTGATCTCTTCCTCCCTCCTCTCATCTCTTCTTCTCCCAGCCATTCCCCAACCACTTATACTCACACTGCTCTCACTCTCTACATTCAACAAATCCTCAAAGTGCTCCTTCCATCTCCTCAATTTCTCTCTCTTCTCTACCAACAATCTATTATTCCTATCTTTCACTCCCCTACTATTTCCCCTTTCACACATCCTTACTTTCTTTACCTCCTTCCAAAACAATTTCTCTACTCTCCCTCCATTTCACACTCAGATTCCTCCCAAACTCTTCATCCACTTTCTTCTTACTCTCCTTCACCAGTCTCTTAACCGTCCTTCTCCTGCTCACATATACCTCTCTCTTCTCTCTCTCATCTTCTCCCCTACCTCTACTCGCCAACCATTCACCATATGCCTTATTCTTTTGTTCCACAGCTCGTTTCACCTCATCATTCCACCATGCTGTCCCTTGCACACCCTTGCATCTCCTCCTCACTCCACAAACCACCTCACACGCTGCGCTTATCTCTTCCGTGAATATCTTACATACGTCTTCCACCCCTTCCATCTGCTCTAGCTCATACCTTCCCAATCTTTCTTCCACTATGCTCTTATACTCTGTCCTCTTCTCACTATCTTGCAATTTCTCCACTCTTCTCACAGGAGCTGTTTCCTCCTGTCTTCCCCTTCGCCTCCTCAACCACTTTCTTTGCAGCTCTACCTTGGCCATCACTAAGTGATGGTCCGAGACTCCATTCCCCCACCCTCTCCACACCCTTGCATCCAACACTTGTCTTCTCATTCGCTCATCCACACACACGTAGTCTATCATTGCCTTTCGTTCAACAAGTTCACCATCCATCCTCCTCATTACTCTCCATGTATACTGGTGGATCATCTTATGACGAAAGTAGGTGTTGGCTATTGCCAACCCCTTACCAGCACAGATGTCCACCAAAGCACTACCATTCCCATCTACTTCTGCTGGCACACTGTCACGGTGTTTTTATATTATCACGGTAATTTTGATATAAATGGTTAAATATTATTTAAATTGATATTATTCAATAATATTGAAGAGCAGAGACAATGATTGTCTTGCTACATCAAGCAACGATTACTTTACGCTGGCTTGTGCACGATTCTCTAAGAACGAGAATTTATAAACTTTCTCAACAGTACACAGCAGAGACTAATTACTCACAATTGCTGAATTACTGTACTGTTAGCCTCTGGAGAAAGTTACATCACCCCTGACAATAAATAACTAATACTAATAATAATAACATCAGGTTCTTGCTGATGCATTAACTCCTGGCACAACGGATTTTAAGTTAATACAACAAGACTGGTCTAAGTACCAGTTATGAATAGTAAATGTTTATGCAAGCTAGGAGCTGTATGGAAAATAAGCTTAATTATGGAGAAATGAAACAAGATTTTTACTCTACATTAAGCTCAAAAAATAGAACTGTTAAATTTATTAATTACAAAAACAAATTTAACATTACATTTCAAATCAAATTAAATGAGACGCACTCGCTCACTCACACAGAAGCTAAATACTTACGCCTAGGAAAACACCTTAACTAAGCTCTTAAAACTACAAAATACACAAAAGAAATACCAGTCGATGAATACTGTGTATCACCACTAAGGTGGGAGAGCTGGGATTAACTGTACTAATGGAGCTTGGGGTGCTAGCTGACCTCTCCACTTCTGAGCACAGACCCTTTCTCCGTCACAGCAAACACAAAACTGAATTCAAATACATTGAATGGGCAGGACGCAAGGCGTGGCTAACGGTTGAGGGAAGCAGAGGCAAACGATAAAGAAATAATTGTATCGCTCAGTAGCGCACTTAGTGACGTGCATTAAATCGGTCACTTTTGAAAGTGACGAATGTTTTGAAAAGTTACTCCGAAATGGAGAGAGAAACGGTTAACTGAGCGATACACAGTGAGTTTTCCACTAATAGTTCGTGGCTTCTCACAAAAAGGAAATGTCGCGAATTGATTCGTGACATTACGCCCCATGAAAATTAAATCTTTCTTCCTTCAGAAGAAAGATTTCAATATACATATATATAAATCCTAACTCAGTCACACAAGATTCACACTGTGGTGTGTGTGCTATCCTGCTACAGGAGAAAGTCGCAGTCGTCAGTGAGCGAAAAAAACCTCGTATTTACGTTAATAGAAGCAAGCTTGAGGGAAAAACTCCGTGACGACGGTGAAAATCCTGTACTCAGGTCAAACTGAGCGAAAAGTCGCTACATTTACACTGACAACTAATTGTTGTGTAGCGTGGTGTATGTAATACACGGTGTAGGTGTGACAGTTGTAGTGTAACTGTACCTACGTGTAAAATGACACAGTAAATAATATGGCGACGACGAAGGCAGAGGAGAAGAGGCGGCAGCGTGCGGCAGACGATCAGCTGGCCCGCACAGCAAAACTGCTACACCCATTGCTGAACCTGCAAAACCAATTGAGGTGGAGCATCAAAAGTGTCAATGAGACAAAATTCTTATTAAGTTACAATTACTCTCTCTGCCTAGCAGTCAGTGCTACGACGTACATTCGAGGTCGCCATTAATTATAGCACACAATTATGTTTCAACAAGTTGAGAATCCCTGTGCAAACTTGGGTCTTCCATAGCCTCAAGTCGCCGCAGAGTTCTCACTTCCCCCTTAACCTACAATACAATACTTATATTAGTACCGGGAAGCTGAGAATCCTTGTGCAAACTTGGGTCTTCCATAGCCTCAAGTTGCCCCTCAACTTCCCCCTTAACCTACGGTACATATATTAGTACCGGGAAGCTGAGAATCCTTATGCAAACTTGGGTCTTCCATAGCCTCAAGTCGCCTCTCAACTTCCCCCTTAACTTACGGTACATATATTAGTACCGGGAAGCTGAGAATCCTTGTGCAAACTCGGGTCTTCCATAGCCTCGAGTCGCCTCTCAACTTCCCCCTTAACTTACGGTACATAATATGTATGTACAGGCCCTGGACATAATGTGTCCTGTGGGGCCAATGGGCGAGACGTCAGGTCTGCACCCACTTCACCACTACCCTGTCTCTCAACTGACTCAGAGATTACAGGTGTAGTTACAAATGGCACAGGAAGGGCACGTCCCTGATTAGTGGTGATACTTTGGCACACACTGCAAGAACGGACAAAACTATCTATGTCCCGTCCCATCCCTGGCCAGAAAAAGTCAGCTCGGATACGGCCCTGGGTCTTCCTTTTGCCCATGTGACCTCCTGAGGCTGAACAATGACCCCATTGTAACACTGCTAGGCGGTACTTGGCGGGAACGACAAACTGCAGTCGAACCTCGCCCTCGGGTGTTCGTGACTCACGGCAGAGCCGTCCTTGCTTACGAAGGAACTTGGCTCGACCTCCCCGTGAATACTTTATCACTCGACCCTTTTGTTTGTTCCACACGGCAGCAAGTGTCGGGTCAGAATGTTGTTCTTGTACAACAAGTTGACTACACATCAGATCTTGTGCGGCGATTCAATGATCACTGGGGTGACACAATCTGGAGCCTCAGCCATGGCTCGTGTTACCGCAGCAGCCGAAGTCTGAGTGGCGCCATCATCGGAGCAACTATCCTTGGCTCCTTGAATATTGCCTACTATCAAGTCAAATAGAGGCTCTGGCATGACAACTGCAAGTGTCATACCAGTATAAAATGGAGATGCCACCTGGATACATGCCTCAGGGAACAATCTCACTGATCCATCAATAAGGCTTGCATGGATCTGTCGACCTGTATACTGCTCAGGCCGAACTAAACTCTGCTTAACAGAGCAACCTGAGGAACCATTGTCTCTCAGGACCTTCACAGGAATGCCTCCCACAAACCCTGGTTGTACAAGGAAGGTACTGTCACCTGTGGTGGGGCCTGTGGAGGAAGCAGCTAGCCACTCATGAGGCTGCTGAATTGATGTGGCAAACATTGTGCCTTGAGGGTTATATTGGGGAGATGGAACATTGGCCATCTGTGGAGGGGGGTTCACTGTCACTGTGGGACTAGTGAACTGTGGGGAAGTACCCACACTGGTAGGGACGTGACCACCGTGCTGCTGCTGAGGAATGAAGGCTGCATTTGCTTCCTGCCTCTTTTGAGCTGGTGGTGAAAAAGTTTGTCCCGACGGTCGGTTGCGTGGCTGATACTGCTGCTGGTTAGGGTACTTGTTGTACCTCTTCCACTCAGGTTTCTGAGTGTTTTGCCCCTGGTCCTTCCACTGCGGTTTGCTTGGACCTTGACCATTACTCTGAGAACGGCCTTGGTGCTGGGATTCAGTCTGAGACGGCTTCCCAAACTTGGCAGTATCTTTTCTGCTCCAGGTGTTTTGCTTACGAGCTTGATACCCGTATGCAGTAAAGAATGCGTCAGCCTTCTCTGCCATTTGGCTGGCATCTTTCACCTGGCAGATCTTAAGCTGTGCTATGAGCTCAGCAGGCCACGACCTCTCTAGCTGTGTACGCAGCATAAGGTCAATTATCCCCTCACGCGTGGAAGGAGTTTCATCTTTCTCCATCCACTCATTTAAGTAAGCTGTGAGACGATCAAGGAACTGAACAGCTGTCTCCTTGTCTTGGAGACGAGCTCGCATGAACTGAACTTTGGCGTCGTCTACTGTGAGACCATACGCCTTAATGAGTGCAGCTTTCATCATCTCATATGTGAGATTGTCTCCACGAATTCTGTGGAGAATATCGAGGGCAGGGCCCTCAAATAAACTAAGAAACTGAAGCCGCTTAGCTGCCTCATCCAGTTGATATAAGTCTGCCATGTCCTCAAAACGAGCTATGTACGGCTCGATTCGCTCGCTTTCCTTGTATGAAGGAAGCTTGATGCGTGGGGTCGCCAGGACATGTGCAGGAAGAACGCTCGTGGAGCTTGGACCAACTGCACCAGACGTGTCTGAAGCCAAGGAATCTCGCTTGAGCTTCAGCACTTCAAGTTCATGTTCTCGTTCTTTGTCTCGTTGTTCACGCTCGTATTCGCGCTGTTCTCGCTCGTGTTCGCGCTGTTCTCGCTCTTTTTCTAACTCGAGCTCGCGTTGTTTCTGCTCGTGTTCGCGCTGTTCTCGCTCGCATTCGCGCTGAATCCTACGCTCTTCACGAGCATCTTTCTCACGTTCTTGCTCGTAATTGAACCGTGAGAGAACGTAACTCTGTATTTTCTCTGGGTCTGTGAGACCAATATCTTTGGCTTCCTGTACATATACAGCTGTAGCCATGATGCTAGCTCAATTTACTAAGTAACCGAAATTGAGCACTGACTGCTTAGCGACGAATACTAATAAACACAAGTAAAGAATACAGACACAAGCTAGTGGTGACCAGTCTTATCTAGTTAACTGGCAAAGAATAAATCAAAAATGTAAATGACTGGGAAGACTCAATAATAAACACAATGGGTACGCCGACTTCCCAGGAGCGAGTAAAATCGTCTGGCGTTACCAAAAATAAACTAGAGTTAAGTACTCTATTGATTAATAAAGCAAAATTCACTTGCTAAATTAAGGGTAACACCAGTAAGCTTGTGCCTATAAACTTTAATGATAAATACCTAAATATGAATGAGTGAGCACTATCTCGTGAATAGCTTTAGAGCTAGGAGTTAATATCCTGGAATGAGGTCGCCAATTGTCACGGTGTTTTTATATTATCACGGTAATTTTGATATAAATGGTTAAATATTATTTAAATTGATATTATTCAATAATATTGAAGAGCAGAGACAATGATTGTCTTGCTACATCAAGCAACGATTACTTTACGCTGGCTTGTGCACGATTCTCTAAGAACGAGAATTTATAAACTTTCTCAACAGTACACAGCAGAGACTAATTACTCACAATTGCTGAATTACTGTACTGTTAGCCTCTGGAGAAAGTTACATCACCCCTGACAATAAATAACTAATACTAATAATAATAACATCAGGTTCTTGCTGATGCATTAACTCCTGGCACAACGGATTTTAAGTTAATACAACAAGACTGGTCTAAGTACCAGTTATGAATAGTAAATGTTTATGCAAGCTAGGAGCTGTATGGAAAATAAGCTTAATTATGGAGAAATGAAACAAGATTTTTACTCTACATTAAGCTCAAAAAATAGAACTGTTAAATTTATTAATTACAAAAACAAATTTAACATTACATTTCAAATCAAATTAAATGAGACGCACTCGCTCACTCACACAGAAGCTAAATACTTACGCCTAGGAAAAACACCTTAACTAAGCTCTTAAAACTACAAAATACACAAAAGAAATACCAGTCGATGAATACTGTGTATCACCACTAAGGTGGGAGAGCTGGGATTAACTGTACTAATGGAGCTTGGGGTGCTAGCTGACCTCTCCACTTCTGAGCACAGACCCTTTCTCCGTCACAGCAAACACAAAACTGAATTCAAATACATTGAATGGGCAGGACGCAAGGCGTGGCTAACGGTTGAGGGAAGCAGAGGCAAACGATAAAGAAATAATTGTATCGCTCAGTAGCGCACTTAGTGACGTGCATTAAATCGGTCACTTTTGAAAGTGACGAATGTTTTGAAAAGTTACTCCGAAATGGAGAGAGAAACGGTTAACTGAGCGATACACAGTGAGTTTTCCACTAATAGTTCGTGGCTTCTCACAAAAAGGAAATGTCGCGAATTGATTCGTGACACACACCCCACTGACCAACCACTCCATCCACTCGTACATTCCTGACTTTGCCATTCATGTCTCCAATCAACAGCACTCTCTCGCTCCTCTCAAACTTGTCCATACATGCTTCTACTCTCGCCCAAAACTCATCTTTCACTCTTGCCACTCGATCCTCTGTTGGAGCATACACACATACAATCGCCCATGCTTGTATACCTACTTTCATCCTCACCCATACAATCCTTGCACCCACTGTTCCATACTCTCTTATATTCTCCTTCCACTTCTTGCTTATCATCAGACATACTCCCTCTCTTGCCCTCTCATTCTCACTGACTCCTGCACATATACCTACACCGTATTCCCATTCTCTCATCCTTTCACCTTTCCATTTAGTTTCAGTCAATCCACATATATCCACTTTTGCATCCTCAAGCACCTGGACAATCTCTCTCTCTTTCACTTCATCATTCACTCCTCTCACATTCCACGTTCCTACTCTCAGAATGTCCTTTGTCCGTTCCTTAGTCGTCAACGTATGGTCCGTCCGGGTCCGAGGCGCTTTATTTGCTTTTTTAGTTAGTTCTTTTTACGGGGTGGGGCACTAACCCACCACCAACCCTTTTAGTCGCCTCGTACGACAAGCAGGGATACTGGGGGAGTATATTTATGCGAGGAAGAAGGAACCAAAGGCCATGAGTCCGCAGTAACAGTTCCCTCCAAGAGAAAAACAAAATACAATAGAGAGCCAAATTCAAGATCCGATCATTTTCAGATGCCTGGACACACTGCGTTTGAAAGACTGGAGATTATAGGCAGCAGGAAATACAGACAGAGGGAGACAGTTCCATAGCTGACCTGTTGCATAAATGAAAGACTGGGAGTAACGGTTAACTCTTGCATTAGAGAGTTGGACAGAAAAGGGATGAGAGTTTGCTGCCAGACGGGCGCCCGTCGTAGAGATGGAGGAATGCAAGCAGACAGTTCAGAGAAGCAGTGACCATTAAAGTAGCAATAGAAAAGAGATAAAGATGGAACAGTGCGGCAAAGAGACAGAGGTTGAAGGGAGTCAGTAAGAGGAGGAGAGTTAATGAGACGAAAAGCCTTTGACCCCACCCTATTGAGAAGAGCTGTATGTGGGGAGCCTCCCCACACATGAGAGTTGTACTCCGCACAGGGGCGGATAAAACCCCTGTATAGAGTCAACAATTGTGCAGGGATAAAGAAAGAGCGGAGTCAGCTTAGCACACCCAATCTCTTGGAAGCAGATTTTACAAGAGATGTAATATGATCTTTCCAAGATAAGTCCCGAGTAAATGAAACCCCAAGCATGTTCAAGGATGATGCAGGATTAAGCTGAATATTATTAAACACTAGTGGGTATACCTGTGGAAGATTTTGTTGGGTTGATAGGTGTAAGAACTGAGTCTTGGATGCATTAAAAACAACCATATTATTTTTACCGCAGTCAGAGATACGAGCCAAGTCAGACATTAGGTGTGCCATAGCCTCATCCCTTGTCTGTTGAAGTAACTGTTGAGATGGGCGTTGCGGGAACCAAATGGAAAGGTGAAGGGTGGAGTGATCAGCGTACAAGTGGATAGGGTTAGATGTACAGCTTAGAAGATCATTGATGTATAAAAGGAAGAGAGTTGGTGATAGGACAGAGCCTTGAGGAACACCACTGTTTATAGATCTAGGAGAAGAACGGTGGCCGTCTACAACAGCGGCTATAGAACGACCAGAAAGGAAGCTAGCGATGAAGGCACAGATAGAAGGATAGAAACCGTAGGAGGGCAGTTTGGAAATTAAAGATTTATGCCAGACGCGATGGAAAGCCTTTGAGATGTCAAGTGCAATGGCAAAGCTTTCACCAAAGTCCCGAAAGGAGGATGACCAGGAGTCTGAAAGGTAGGTGAGAAGATCGCCATTGGAGCGTCCCTGACGGAACCCATACTGACTATCGGAAAGAAGGCTGTGATAGGAAAGATGCCTTAAAATTTTTCTATTAAGAATTGACTCGAAAACTTTTGAAATACAGGACGTTAAAGCAATTGGACGATAGCTGGAGGGTTGGGAGTGGTCACCCTTCTTTGGGACTGGCTGAATGAGAGCAAACTTCCAGGAAGAAGGAAAGGTACAAGTTGACAGACAAAGACAAAAGAGTTTGCCTAGGGAGGGTGTAAGCGCAGAAGCACAGTTCTTGAGCACAACAGGAGGGACCCCATCAGGCCCATATGCCTTGTTAGTACTGAGGCCAGTGATGGCAGAAAATACATCAACTGAAGAAATTTTTATGTCAGCCATGAGGAAGTCAGAGGGGGGAAGAGATGGAGGAACAGCACCGGAATCGTCTAAGGTGGAATTGGAGGAAAGTCTGTGCGAAGAGATCTGCTTTATAAGTAGATGAAATAGCTACAGAACTATCAGAGTAGAAAAGAGGAGGGAAGGATTATGAAGTAAAGTTGTTAGAAAGATTTTTGGCAAGGTGCCAGAACGAGCGGGAAGAATTCGAGTTAGAGAGTTGAGAGCATTTAGTATGGATGAAATTATATATATATATATATATATATATATATATATATATATATGTTTATATTTATATATATATATATATATATATATATATATGTTTATATTTATATTTATCTCTATCTATCTATCTATTGCCAGACGCCTCAATCCCGTTTGGGGTGGCCACAAACAAATCGCCTCCAAGTCGCCCTGTCCCCCGCCATTTCACTGCCCTGCTCCCAACTCACACACCCCTCTCTCATATACCTCTCCACCCCATCCCTCCATCTCATTTATATTTATATTTATATGAATTGATAGTGTGGTCTTACTTACTTGTAGGGAGATAGGGAAATCAATTATGGATCGCTAAATTCATCCAGAATAAAGTAGAGAGATGTAGTGTTAACGAGGTGAGTTACAGCACTCTTGGCTTACGAGGTTTATTGCACACAGTTATAATAGTGAGTTACAATGTGGCGGAGCGTGACCCTAGTGTTTGGACCTTCTCTCTAGCTCTTCTCTCCGCTTTCTCTGATCTGAAAGGAATCTCTCCGACATCATATACAGCTCAGAGAGGATGTGTGTGTGTGTGTGATGTAATGTCTGGTAGATTTCCATCCACGTGGATTAGCTCACTAGGCCTGGTTACTCCACGTGTTTGAAAACATCATGAAATTCTTGGTCGTCTGGACTACGAGGAAGTTTGAAATACATCATAGTCAAGGATTTTTGATGGTGTGGGACAACATGGTTCTGGATATACATTATGTGAACTGACATTCCCAGTGAGAAACTGTGTATGTCTCCAGCAGATAATACTTCCTGTACCTCGTGTTCATTAGGTCAATTCTAATGCTTATATAATGCGTCTATAATGTCTACATATCAATCGGTCACACCCACTGTCGAACCAACGATAGAAAATATTCTCATAACATAATATTGCATAGTATATACGTATTATATATATATATATATATATATATATATATATATATATATATATATATAATATATCTATCTATCTATATATAGATAGATAGATAGATAGATAGATAATATAAAGAGAGAGAGAGAGAGAGAGAGAGAGAGAGAAGTGAGATATGATAGTATAATTAAAGTAAACCTATATTATGTGTAACTAATATTTTGTAATTTTATATAAAATATATATACAATATTTACAATATTTACTCAGTTTTGTCTCATTTGTACAGAACAGTTCTTAAACACTGATTCCAGGTTAGCAATCCTTGCTTGCATTCTGTGCATGGCCAAAATTAATGCAGTAAATATGACGGAGAGAATTACAAAGATGACTGGAGCTGGGCTGTATACATAATATGGGTTAATCATAATCCTAATGTATTCCTCCCAGGGTTGTATTGTCTGATTTATTATTTGCATGGTTTCATACTTGGGTGAAGGGAAAATAATGTGTGCACTTACATTTAAGTTCATCCTAGGCAATGGCTGGAAGTATTTGTGTGTGTAGTTGAGAATGTCATAATGATTTTTAGTGGACAAGGTGGATAACATAAGTGTCAGGACTGTACAGTAATCTGGTGAGATGTATAAACTGGGTGCTGATGTATGGGCTGGAGGTGTGTCTGGGCAAGTCACAAAAACTGATGTATTTTGAGTGAAATGGAACAACTGTGACTGTCCAATGCGTTGATGATGGATGGGTTTATCTGGAGCATATGTGAAGTTGCAATGATGAAGGATGTCATGATCTTTTATGATGGATATTTCACAAGGGACTGTCTCAGCTGGCTGAAACGTGAAGATGTACACAGGACAAAGGTGAAATGCATATAATGATGTGCGACATGTGTGTTCAATTGTTGTTTCACTGGTTAAAGTGGCGGCGTCCTGTTTCTTGGAGACCATGATGACTTCTGTTTTGATGTTGATGGTGACCAATGAGTCATCATTCTTTGAAGGAAAAGGGTATAATTGATAGACTGTGAAAAAAAAAAAATCATCTGTTACGAATGGTACATGGACTGCAATTGATGTTGCTGTGAGTGTTGTTTCCAAATATGGATAATATAACATCAGATTTCTTTCCTGAAACAAAAGTTTCAAACCATGCTTATGTATGCCTTGACTAATTATTTGCCGGAGGTTGTGAATGGCTAGTAAATTAATGGTGATCCTTCCGTTCCCAGCATTAGCAATTCCTTTCATGAAGGCATGATACTGAGCTGTAGTATTGCCTAGCTGTAGTATTATTATGTCAGTATGTTCTATGATCACAGAGAGTGTAAGAATAGTGTATTGTTACCTTCTAGTGCATCAGATTTCTTTCCTGAAACAAAGGTTTCAAACCATGTTTATGCCTTGACTAATTATTTGAGGAGTAGACTGGGCATGACAGATCACACCTTCTATTCACTTTCTTTAGCAATGGCCGCTGCAATGTTACTATCAAATGAGATGGTATCTCGAATTGCCACCACCACCAGGGTAGGGCTGGCGGCACAGGGTCCTCCCGGTCGCCATCAAGCGACTGTGCTGGCAGCGACTTTTTTTTTTTTTTTTTTTTTTTTTTTATGTGTCCGACTCTGAGCATAGGCTTCACAGCCTGCTCTCAAGGCCCAGTAGTCCTCCTACATACCATACACCTCTCCACATGTCACCACTTCGGCGCTAACACCCACCGTCCATATTGAATACATGCTAGGGCTGTCTCATACAGGACTGGTGTATTGGTATTAGCGGGGGTACTTTTATGACATGTCGGCGGGTCTTCTGGTAAATCAGGAAAGTCTGCTTTTATGAAATTCAAATCCTTAAACTGTTCCCTGCCCCAGCCAGGATTCGAACCTTGGTCCATCAGGACTGCAGGCCGCCTCTCTACCGATTCAGCCACCGACTGTTGCTATTTCCGCTAATGCTCATCAGAGAGATTTGTGAAAATGCGGCCTTATTCTTCACTAACATCCGTGGCCTTACCACAGATTTAAACTCAGTTCATTTTTTCCTTCAGTCCATATCCCCTTTGGCCCTTTTCCTCCCAGAACTACAAATCTCACCCTCTACTGATATATCCCCATTTTGTTTTCCCAGTTACCATCTCCTTACAAACTTCCGTAACAAGTGCAGCACCTGTTGTTATATCAAATCCCAATATGCAGTTGACACTATTTTAAACTTCACTTCATCCAGTTTTGATTACACATTATATAAACTAAATTGTCAAAATATTACCAAATATATTTGTGTAGTTTATTGCTCCCCCAATGCTTCTTCGGAACCTAGTGTATTTGATTCCATATCCACACAGTTGAGTAACCTTAACCTTGCCCTTAGCACCGAAATAACTATTTTGGGTGATTTTAACATACATAATGTTGAATGGTTATTGCATTCTGCCAGGACTGATGACGCTGGTCTAGAGTGCGAGCTGTTTGCAGAATCTTTTAATCTCACCCAGCTGGTAAAGCAACCAACCAGAATACATGATAATCCTGACCATAATGCCCATCTCTTGGATTTATTCTTGACAAATGATCCAGATCAATACAGGATAGAGGTACTCTCACCACTTGGATCCTCTGACCACAATCTCATCAAAGCCTCATTATGAAGAGAGAACCTGTATTTTTTACACAGGTCGTGGTGTAGTGGTATGCTGCCTGGCTCTCATCTGAGAGTCCCGGGTTCGATTCCCGGCATATTGGTAATTTCTCTGAAAGCCTCATTAGTTAACCACCCTACACCTCCCCGTTCTGAACCTGTCAGGGTGACCCGATGGCACTTTGATAGGGCAAACTGGGATGGGTTTAGAAATTATCTTGCTGACATTCCATAGCAGTCCTTCTTCTCTAGTGATCCCAATTCCATCCAGTCCCACATTTGCGACTTAATACTAGCTGGTACGGATATATTCATACGAAATCAACAGTTCACTAAAAGATCGAACTCTCCAAAATGGTTTGATGGCAACTGTGCCAGAACAACAGCCCAAAAGTCATTAGCATATAACTCTTACTTAAAATAAAAAACATCTGAATCACTCTCCCAATTTAAAATTGGTAGAAATCATGCAAAATCTGTATTAAATCTAGCTAAATCAAACTTTCTTCAAAAGCAAGCATCAAAACTACTTAACCCTAATGACAATAGAGTATTCTGGTCAACACTTAATTCTTTCAATAACTTTAACAAGTCATCTTCCATTCCCCCACTAAAATCTTCAGATGGCAACATTACAAATGACCCGCGTGGGAAAGCAGATATTTTTGCCAGTACAATTGCCAAAAACTCTACCATAGACAATACCAGCTAGAAACTCCCAGTACTGGAACTTGACTCTACCGAAACTGCCCCACTTAAAATACAGACAAGATATGTAAAATCCATCCTAGACAATTTACCTTCCAACAAAGCTCCAGGCCCAGATGGAATTCCGCCAATTGTTTTGAAAAAGTGTTCCCCTGAACTAGCCTCTGTTCTAGCTAAATTATTCAGACTATGCATACGTACTTCTTTATTCCCAAATTCATTGAAAAAAACCAATATCCACCCAATTCCGAAGAAAGGAAGTTCCTCAGACCCCTCTGATTACAGACCAATAGCTGTCACTTCTACTCTTGGTAAGGTATTTGAAACTTTAATTAATAAACACATTGTTAAACATCTTGAATCCAACAACTTACTTAGTGATAGACAATACGGTTTTCGCCACGAAAGATCCACCATTGACATACTCAATCTCCTAACTCATACCATCTATCAATCAATTGATCTACATGGAGAAACTCATGCAGTAGCTCTTGATATTTCTAAAGCTTTCGACAGATTATGGCACTGTTCCCTGCTGTCCAAACTCCCTTGCTATGGACTAACGTCCTTTGTTCCTTTGATTTCTTCATATCTTAGTGACAGGAAAATAAGAGTAAAAGTAGATGATGCATATTCCAATTTCCACTCAATTAACGCCAGCATGCTGCAGGGATCAGTTCTGGAGCCAACCCTATTCCTGGTTCATATTAATGATCTCTTATCTGTCACCCACAATCCCATCCATTCATATGCAGATGACTCAACACTACATAGTTCATTCACACTCAGACACCCATTTACAAAGTCTAATATCTCTATCTCTCAACTCAGTACAGCCATCGCCATAAATCAAGACCTATCAGTCAATGGGGACAAAACAACCTTGCCTCTTTTAATGCTAGTAAAACTAAATATATACAATTTACTAACAGACAGATATTGCCAGATTCGTACATTACCTTCAGTGCCACTAATATTCCCATCTCCAAAAGTAATGAAATTCTTGGCGTCTCACTTAACAATGCCCTCAGCTGGACCTTTCATGTTAGATCACTTGCTAAAACCGCCTCTAAGAAACTTGGATTATTGTACAGAGTCAGTAACTTCTTCGCTGATGAGCAGTTGGCTCTAATTTATAAGAGTCATGTGCGCCCTCAGCTTGAATATTGCTCACCCTTGTGGAATTGATGTCGAAAGGTTGCATTAAAACAACTTGATAAAATTCAGATCAAAGCCGTTAGAATTATTAACAACTCTGCCATTACAAATCAACTACCTTCACTGCAAGTAAGAAGGAATGTTGCCTCCCTTGCATTATTTTACAGATATTTTTTTGGCAAATGCTCAGACGAAGTTGTGTCCATTGTGCCACCTCTCCATGCCTTCCCTCTTACTACTCGGGCATCTGGTAGCGCTCATGACTGGAATGTTACTCAGCCATATTGCAGAACTTCTGCCTATCAGAATTCTTTCATTCTCCGAACTGCATCTCTCTGGAACTCGCTTCCCCAGAGTTGTTTCCCTCCAAATTTCAACCCACAGCTGTGCAAGTCTAACTGTTACAGATATTTTATGAACAGAGGACACCAGTAATGTGGTGTATGGATTTTTGTTTTTTTTATTCATTTGTTTTTTCTTCATGCATTCTGTTATTAAAAAAAAAAAATACTTTCTCCACAATTCCTAGAGTTGATGCTTCTGCCTTCCTTAGGTTCTTTACAATCGTCAGCATTAAGGTGTTCTGAGTATCAGCTGACTTATGTTGGCATGATAGAATTTGTGCTATTTTGTTAAATTTGTTATTTGTTTCCTCTAGAGCATTTTCTGTGGCTAGTCCAAAAATGTTGCCTAAAACTGCTCCACCTAGGTCGAACAAACCGCGTCTGTTATGTGTATTTATGATGTCGTTTCTTGTCTCAAGTGTGTTACTCCCAGCTGATGGGATGTCCTGGATCATGGTGATCATTTTGTGCTTAGCCTGTTCTAGCTTCCAGCTACTTCCTGTGTGGGGTAATCATGTGAACAAAGGTGTTTTAATACCTCTTCCTGAGTTCTAATTGGTCCTGATATTTTCTGTACTTTTATTTATTTGTCTTGCAGTACGTTCAAACTAACTTCGGTACTTATTATGTCTTGCACTATTGCTGTTGAGGCTATTGGGGCAATCTTGCACCCTTGTTGGATATATGCTGAGGATGTAGGTGAGGTGATCCTCTTGATATCAACAGGAACATGATCCATGGAATTATTCCCCTTATCTTTACCTACCGAAAGAACAACTGTATTAGAGATCTAATTCACTGTTGTTGGCAAGTTATGCTAAGGGTGATGATAGTGATGATGAATAATACAGATATCTTAGCTTGTTTAATCCAATTACCTATAAAAGGAATCTAAATCGATTCCTTAGTCATGTAAATGGCTTGTTATGGTGAGAGCTGTATTGGTTGCACCTATGTTTGTCTGTTTGGTATGCGACCTCAATTTATTCTGATATATGTTGATTGCTCCAGGCTTATTTTCGACATGTGTACTAGGGTTTTCGGTCGTGACTGGTGTCTGAAAGTTGCAAGCTAAATTTCTTGAGACCTTTTTTAACCCACTGCATGCCGGCTATTTTTAGCCCTATGGGTCTCCCCAGTGCCAGCCATTTTTTAACCTTTTTTTTTTGGCTAAAATGATAGATTTTGATGTGGAAACAATGAATTTCGCTGTTAAAATGCTGACCAAGGCTCGGAAATGGGAATTAGTCAGTCCGGCACAGTCGTATACAGGTATAGCCGCTCTCTCACGCTCACTACGTATGTGAGAGAAAGCCGTTTTCTGTGTAGGGTATACTCAGGTATTTATGTTGTGAAGGTTTAGCAATGTTCAGTACACTTTTCTGATTACTTATTACTTCAGCATCTATCACAATTTGCATGTCATTCTCACTCTGAATGCATTATCTTACATTTACTTGAAGATAGGTACAACCTGACTTCATTACGTACAGTCCTGGCACTTACAAGAAGGTATTTACAACTTGACTTCACTATATAGTCCATACGCTTACAAGAAAATATTTACAACTTACACTTACATGAAAATATTTACAAAATACCTTCACTATGTACAGCACTGGGTGAGGCTCACAGGCAGAGTGAGGCAGAGCGAGCATGAGGGGAGGAGCGAGTGAGTGTATGGCCTTGACAGCCTGGGGGATGGTAGAGGAGCAGTTACCTTACATGCCTGCCAAATTTTACCCGCGAATCTTCAAAAATGCGGTCACAGTGAAGTTTTTTATTTTAGACCTTTTTAAAACGGCACTGGCACTGAGCGCGCAATTTCGTCAGACTGTTTTAATACGGCACTGGCATGGGGTGGGTTAAGTGATAAATATGTGTTGCTTTTTCTTCGTAACTCGATAGTGACTTAATCACTATCAAACTGTCTCTTCTCTTGATTACCCTGTATGGGTCTTCAAATTTAGGTCACAGTTTGTTATTTCTAGTGTGAATGAGGCTATAGACAATATCATCTATGCTGATATTTGATTATTTTGCCTTCTTATTAAATGATTCTGTTATTTCTTCCTTGGGCATCGTTAACTGTTTCTTTTCCTTTGTATTTATTTCTTGAAAATCACGTAAGCGAAGTTTAGGATAACTGTCATAATTATATAAAGGAATTTGCTCGCCTTCTAACATATCGTAGGGGAGACGTTTGTCTGACCCGTAAATGATGAAATGAGGTGTATCTCCTATTGATTTATTAATTGCACAATTGAGTGATAGGTGCAGGCACCCGTCATCCACCCACTTAGTGTAGTGCTATCCTGTGTTTACGGTACCTCTACATCGAGTGGCAATCCAAATGATTTCCTGTAAACCAGGAAATCATTTACAAAGCTGCGTGGTAACCTCATAACCAATCGACACGTGTTCCCTACATGACAGCAAGTGGGTTGGCAGAGGGTTAGTGCCTCTGTCTGGAAAATGACTAACTAAAAATACAAACAAGAAGCTTCGGACCAGGACTGACCAAAAGATGACGCCTAAGGACCGTCCAAAGGACATGATATGGATGGCGACGTGGAATGTAAGGGGTGCAAATGATGAGGTGAAAGAGAGAGAGAGATTATCCAGGCGCTTGAGGGTGCAAAAGTGGATGTATGTGGATTAACTGAAACTAAATGGAGAGGTGAGAGTGTGCGAGGATGGGAGTATGGAGGGGTATATGTGCAGGAGTAGGTGAGAATGAGAAGGCAAAAGAAAGAGTGTATTGTTGTGAGTAACAGATGGAAGGAGAATGTAAGAGAGTACGGATCAGTTGGCTCAAGGATTGTGTGGGTAAGACTGAAAGTTGGATTACAAATGTGGGCAATTGTGTGCGTGTATGCACCAAAGCAAGATCGTGCAAGCAAAGTGAGAGAAGAGTTCTGGACAAATGTGGAAGCCTGATAGGAATGAGACCGTGTTTGACTGGTGATATGAATGGTAAAGTAGGGGATGTGAAGGTGGATGGAGTAGTTGGTGAGTGGGGTGTGCTTGCTGAGATTGATGAGAATGGCAGTGCTTTAGTGGACATTTGTGGCGGGAGGGGGTTGGTGATAGCCAATGCCCTCTTCAGGCACAAAATGAATCACAGGTATACATGGCAAGTGATGAGAAGTGTGGATGGTGAACTGAATGAAAGGAAGGAAATGATTGATTATGTGTTTGTGGATGAAAGGATGCAATGATGCGTAATGGATGCAAGTGCATATAGAGGCTGGGGGACTGGACTTTCTGACCACGACTTGGTGGTTGCCAGAATCAAAGTCCAAGAAAAAGGGAGAAATAGAAGAAGGGAAGGACGGGAGGAAGGAGTATATGCAAGGTGAGGGGAAAGGTTACAAGAGGATGAGAGAAAGGCAGAACATAAGAGAGATGTGGAGGAACGATTGGGTAAATATAAATTGGAGCAGACGGGGGACGTGGATGGTGTGTGCAAGACATTCGCAGAGATTATGTGCAGCATGTGAAGTGGTGTGTGGGGTGAAGACAAGACGAAAGGGGGTGCAAGGAACAGCATAGTGGAATGAAGAGGTGAGACAGGCTGTGGCACAAAAAAGAAGAAAAAAGCATATAATGAATGGATGAGAAATAAGGGCGTGATAAAAGTTGAGAGACAGAAGAGAGAATTATATGTAGAAAGGAAGAGATAGGGAAAGGATTAGTAAGAGAGAGTAAGAAGAGAGTGGATGAGAAATTTGGAAAGAATTTGAGTGTCAAGTGGAGGGAATGTAAGAAAATGTTCTGGAAAGACATGAAGAGAGTCAAACAGGGTGGCAATGAAGTTAGTAGGGGAGTGAAAGGTAAAAATGGTAGATTACTAGTGGAGAAGGGAGAAAAAGTAAGCAGATGGAGAGAACACTTTAATGAACTATTGAACTTAAAGAATGAAAGTAATGCGAGTACAAGTGGCTGGGGAATGACTGGGAGAAGGAGGGAGGTGAGAGGACAGGAAGAAATCAGTAGGATGGAAGTTGCGGAAGCAATGAAGAAAGTCAAAATGGGGAAAACCCCAGGAATTGATGGAGTGTGTGGTGAAATGCTGAAGCATGGGGGAGAGATAGTAGAATGGATGTGGATGACGTGTAGATTGGCCTGGGAGGAAGGTAAAGTCCCGGATGATTGGAAGTCAGTTATTATTTCCTTGTACAAAGGGAAAGGGGAAAAAGAAGCGTGTAGTAATCATAAAGGCATTTGTCTCCTTAGTGTAATAGGAAAAGTATACAGTAGAATACTTATTGACAGAGTTAGGGAAAGAGCAGATGAATTAGTTGGAGAAGAAAAGGGAGACTTTAGGAAGGGAAGAGGCTGTGTAGATCAGACATTCATTCTTAGATCTTTGGTGGAAAAGTGTCTAGAGAAGGGAAAGAAGTTGTATGTGGCTTTCATGGATTTGGAGAAAGCATATGACAGGGTCAATAGACAATTATTGTGGAAAGTATTAAGAGTATATGGAGTAGATGGGAAGTTGTTGAATGCTGTGAAGAGTAAGTATGATGATGCTAAGGCTGCAGTGCGTGTGGATAGTGAACTGAGTGAATTTTTCTCTTTGAAGGTTGGGTTGAAAGAGGGATGTGTCATGTCTCCATGGTTGTTCAATCTGCATATGGATGGGGTTATAAAAGAGATACAAGGTAGGGCAGTGGATATTGGAGTGCCCTAATGAGAGAGGGCAGTGTTTGGAAACTCCCTGTATTGTTGTTTGCAGATGATACTGTGTTGTTGAGTGAAGACGAAGGGAAGCTGCAAGGCTTGATGGATGAGTTTGGGAGAGTGGGTAAGAAACGGAATCTAAAGGTGAATGTAGGGAAGAGTAAAGTTATGGTCTTTGAGAGAGGTGAAGTCGGTGAATGTACAGTCGTGGTCATAAATAATCACCCATCCTCCGGTACCGCGTGCCTCAGACTGCCTCCTTTAGGCGCGGCAAGTCACAGCGCAGTAAGAGGGACTGACAGGGAGGGGCCAGAGAGAGAAGGGAAGGTGGGTGGGGGGACGAGTGATGATGTGGGGATGGAGTGAGGGAGAGGAGAGGGTAGGTAGGGGAGGGAGAATGAATGCGAAGTGGTGGCCACATTATTTTTTTTTATTATTTTTTTTTTTTAGGGCATGATATAAAGAGTTAATATTCAGTAGATAATGCTGCATTACACCTTGTATAGAGGCGTCAGATAACAAGCTTTAGATAGGTGCTAATATCAAGGTTTGGCTCGTGAGAGAAATATACTGACGTGACAGATCAAACATTAGTGTGGAGCCAGATACTTGTGTGTATCCGTATATTTTGACTTTGGATGCAGAATGGAATCTGGATGGTTCTGACTTCCGTAATGTTTAAGAAACGTACTGTACTCTTACAAGTAATTACATTAATTTATGGACCTAAATATCATAATGCATCCTTCGACATCGTTGTGTCCACAGTAAATTTAATCATCCTCTCGGTATACACTCCCTCTATACAGTCACCATCATCTTAACTATTTTATGATATCTCAATAATAAAGGGCTATTTAAAATAACTGTGCATAATACAGTAGGTAAATAAATTTGATGTTTGTGCACATGGGTGAATATAATAACAATATCTCTCATAAAATGTTAGAAGGAAAATGTACGGTAACAAAATTCTACCCAAACTCCCAAACTATATCTACGTCAATGTTTACCGACATTGTTCAAGCCAAAGCAACCAGGAAAGCCTTAATACAAGTAAGTAGTCCAGTGGCCTACTGCCTCAACAACCTCTTGCAGTCTTCCCGGCATCGAGGAAACAATGTTGTTGATGGTTTGCTGGTTTTGACTGAACAGTTCCCACTCGTCCGTGGTGTGTGCATTTGCAGGAGGCAGGCCCGTGTCCTCTCGTTCTGTGGCTCCCACACGTTGACAATCTGGGCCCACACAGTCTCGATGGCTCTGCACTAATGTGTGATCTGTCACGTCACTATATTTCTCTCACGAGCCAGCCATTGATTTAACCACCTGAAAAGCTTGTTATTTGACGCCGCTATACGAGGTGTAAAGGAGAATTATCTACTGAATATTATCTCCTTTATATTATGCCCTGAACAGATACTGTAACCACCACTTCGCATTCATTCTCCCTCCCCTTGCTCACTCCATCCCCTCACCATCACTGGTCCCCCCCACCCACCTTCTCTTCTCTCTCTGCCCCTCCCCCTCAGCCCCTCTTACTACACTGTGACTTGCCGCGCATGAAGGAGCCAGTCTGAGGCACAGGGCACCGGAGGATAGGTGATTATTTATGACCACGACTGTACAGTGATGTTAGATGATGAGGAATTGGAAAATGTGAGTACGTCTAAGTACTTGGGTACTGTGATGAATAAGGATGGAAGTGTCGAGGGTGAAGTGCTTGAGAGGTTACAAGAAGGAAGAGAGGTTGCTGGTTCCTTGAAGGCAGTGATAAGAAACAGGGAAGTGAGCATGGAAGTGAAAAAGTTGTTACATGACAGTATTGTGATACCAACTCTAACGTATAAAAGTGAAGCTTGGACGTTGTTGGAGGGACACAAGTCAAGGGTGAGAGCAGTAGAAATGAGTTAATTGAGAAGAGCCTGTGGAGTCACATGGAGAGACAGGCTGACAAATGAGGATGTGAAGGAGCGTTGTGGTGTGGATGTGGATGTGATAGGAAGCATTGGGAGAAACACACTGAGGTGGTTCGGCCATGTGGAGAGGATGGAGAGTGAGAGACTGACGAGGAAAGTGTATGTGAGTGAGGTGGAGGTGGAGGAAGGGAAGGGAAAGGCCAAGGATGAGATGGAGGGATGGAGTAGAGAGGTATATGAGGAAGGGGTGTGTGCATTAGGAACAGGGCAGTGAAATGGCAGGGGACAGTGTGACGTGAAGACGATTTGTTTGTGGCCACCCCCTATAAGGAATTAAGGCGTCTGGCAACAAATAGACAATTGAATGATTCTTGAACTTTTGGGATCCAGCCATCCCAGTTTGCATAATTTTCATTGAGAGTGTGCCGTAGTACATGTAATGTTTTTCAATTCTGCTTTTCCACCAATTCATTGGAAGTTGGATGGTAGGCCAAGATAATAACTTTCTTTATATTGTATTGTTTACATATTTCTTGCAAAATTTCATAGTTAAATTCACCACCAGTCTCGCTTATTAGCACCTTTGGTGTGGTGAACCTACAGATCACACTTTCAATGAATACCCGTGCGACTGTTTCTGCTGTTTTATCCTTAATTGGAACCAAGATCACATATCGTAAGAAATGATCAGTTGCAACAAAATGATATTGATTGTGATTGGTAATTAAATGTCTCTATCTACCTAACTATCTATCTATTGCCAGACGCTTCAATCCCGTACGGGGTGGCCATAAACAAATCACCTCCACTTCGCCCTGTCCCTACCCATTTCACTGCCCTGCTCACAACTCACACCCCCCTCTCTCTTATACCTCTCCACCCCATCCCTCCATCTCATCCTCGGCCTCCCCCTCTCTCTTCCCCCCTCCACCTCACTTACATACACTCTCTTCGTCAGTCTCTCACCCTCCATCCTCTCCACATGGCCAGACCACCTCAGTGTGTTCCTCCTAATGCGTCCTATCACATCTACATCCACACCATAATGCTTCTTTATATCCTCATTTGTCAGCCTGTCTCTCCATGTGACTCCACAGGCTTCACTTAAATAACTCATTTCCACTGCTCTCACTATTGATTTGTGTCATTCCAACGTTCAAGCTTCACTTCCATACGTTAGAATTGGTATCACAATACTGTCATGTAACAACTTTTTCACTTTCATGCTCACTTCCCTGTTTCTTATCACTGATTTCAAGGAACCAGCAACCTTTCTTCCTTGTTGTACCCTTTCAAGCACTTCACCCTCCAAACTTCCATCCTTACTCATCACACTACCCAAGTACTTACGCATACTCACATTTTCCATTTCCTCACCATCCAGCCTCACTGTACATTCACTGACTTCACCTCTGTCAAAGACCATCACTTTACTCTTCCCTGCATTCACCACCTTTAGATTCCGTTTCTTACACACTCTCCCAAACTCATCCACGAAGCCGTGCAGCTCCCCTTCGTCTTCACTCAACAACACAGTATCATCTGCAAACAACAGTACAGGGAGTTTCCAAACACTGCCCTCTCTCACCAGGGCCACTCCAGCATCCACTGCCCTACCTTGTGCCTCTTGTGCCTCTTTTATTACCCCATCCATGTACAAATTGAACAACCATGGAGACATAACACATCCCTGTTTCAGCCCAACCTTCAAAGAGAAAAATTCACTCATTTCACTATCGACAGGCACTGCAGCCTTAGCATCATCATACATACTCTTCACAGCATTCAATAACTTCCCATCTACTCGATATATTCTTAATACTTTCCACAATCCTTGTCTATCCACCATGTCATATGCTTTCTCCAAATCCATGAAAGCCGCATACAACTTCTTTCCCTTCTCTTGACACTTTCCCACCAAAGATCTAAGAATGAATATCTGATCTACACAACCTCTCCCCTTCCTAAAGCCTCCCTGTTCTTCTCCAACTAATTCCCCTGTTCTTTCCCTAACTCTGTCAATAAGTATCCTACCATACACTTTTCCTCTTACACTAAGAAGACAAATGCCACTATGGTTACCATACACTTCTTTTTTCCCCTTTTCCTTTGTACAAGGGAATAATTATACCTGACTTCCAATCCTCCGGGACTCGATCTTCCTCCCAGGCCAATCTGCACGTCTTCCACATCCATTCTATTACTATCTCTCCCCCCATGCTTCAGTATTTCACCACACACTCCATCAATTCCTGGGGTTTTCCCCAGTTTGACTTTCTTCATTGCTTCCACATCTTCTATCCTACTGATTTCTTCCTGTCTTCTCACCTCCCTCCTTCTCCCAGCCATTCCCCAGCCACTTATACTTGCATTCCTTCCATCCTCTATGTTCAACAGTTCCTTAAAGTGCTCTCTCCATCTGCTCACTTTTTCTCTCTTCTCTACTAATAAGCTACCATTTTTATCTTTCACTCTCCTGCTAACTTCACTGCCACCCTGTCTTACTCTCTTCACCTTTTTCCAGAATATTTTCTTACAGTCCCTCCACTTTACACTCAAATTCCTTCCAAATTCCTCATCCACTCTCTTCTTACCCTCTCTTACTAATCTTTTCACCTCTCACTTCCTTTCTACATATAACTCTTTCTTCCGCCTCTCAACTTCTTCCACGCCCCTATTTCTCTTCCATTCATTGTATGCTTTCTTCTTTTGTGTCACAGGCTGCCTCACCTCGTCATTCCACCACGGTGTTCCTTGCACCCCCCTTCGTCTTCTTTTCACCCCACACACCACATCACATGCTGCACATATTTCTTCTGTGAACATCGTGCACACACCTTCCACGTCCCCCATCTGCTCTAATTCATATTTATCCAGTTGTTCCACTACTTCTCTTTTTATTCTGCCATTTTCTCATCCTCTTGTAACCTTTCCACTCTCCTTGCAACTACTCCTTCTTCCCGTCCTTTCCTTCTTCTATTTCTCCATCTTGCTTGGGTCTTAATACTGGCCACCACCAAGTAGTGGTCAGAAAGTCCACTCCCCCAACCTCTATAAGCTCTTGCATCCATTACACATCTTCGCATCCTTTCATCCACAATCATTGCCTTCGTTTTTCAGCACCCACTCTTCTCATCACTCGCCACATATACCTGTGGATCATTTTGTGCCTGAAGAGGGTAATTTAAGTAAATCAACCGCAACAGTGTCCCACGGTTGTCTACGTGCTGGATGTTGTCCTATATGTGCAGGTGATAATGTGTAATCTTTATGTTTCGCATATGACTCTCATCTGTCTATGTGATTATGTATGTCTTTGCATAACGTTGGCTAATATTATGGCATCCGGGTCTGCCTGACTGTCCTGTCCTTGCCACGATGCCCTGCATGTGGACTATCGTGTATTACCCTTAAAATGTGAGGTATCATTTTATTAGGAATAATTAACTGCCTAATATTTTTTCTATGATTAGTTTGTCCTGGATTTACCCTATATAAGGCATTGTTTACCAATGTGAATTGTTTAAGTGGTACATGTAACTTGGGTAATGATACATCATCGCCTGACTCTAGATGCTATATTACTTTAGACCATACAGGATCCTGTCTTTGTGCCTGTGAAAATTCTTGGTTTGTGGGTATTGTTTCATCATTGCTGGAGAGTGATTCCCGTGGACTCCTTGTAGCAACATTGGCTAACGGATTTCGTGATAAGGCATCCGCAGCTACATTTACTTTACCTTTTATGTAGTGAATGTTTACATTCTAATTCTGGATTTTACATTTCTATCGTGCTGTCCTCCCAGAGAGGAGTTTTTCTTGGAACATGCCCACGAGAGGCTTTGGTCTGTGTATAGATGAATTTCGTATCCGTACACGAGGTCACGAAATTCTGTAGAGCAAATATTACCGCTAGGGCTTCTAAGTCTGTTGTACAGTAATATTTCTCTGCTCCTTTTATTTGTCCATTGGCAAAAGCAATGGGGTATTTGTCTCGTTTATCCTCTTGCTTCAATACAGCACCTAAACCTTGGAGAGAGGCATCTGTGCAAATTATGAACGGTTTTGTGAAGTTAGGATAGGCCAAGCAAGATGCACATGTAAGTTTATCTTTTAGTTCATTAAATGCTAGTTTTTGTTCCTCTTCCCACTGGAATACAGCATCCTTTTTTAGTAGAATGAATAGCGGTTGTGATATATGAGAGAAGTGGTAAATGAAGGGTCGGCAATATCATGCTAGCCCCCCAAACTGTCTTACTTCGTCTATATTTGTTGGTTCTGGGAAATCCCGTACAGCCTGTATTTTGTCCTCAGACGTGTGAATACCTTGGGCATCTTGTCTGTGGCTAAGAATTTTATTTTCTTAAAGCAAAATTTGCATTTAGACAGCATATTATTTAACCCGTCACGTCCCGAGGTTTTCCGCACCTATGACATCCCCCAGTCCCAAGCCTTTTTGGGAAAAATTTTTTTTTGCTAAAACTTCTGCTTAGGTCGAGAAACGAAGGAAAATCACAAAGAGAGTGGTTCCCGTGGTCTATAAGTGGTCTGTACAGGTGCGGTTCCCCCCCGCAGGTATGGTGTTCTCTAATGGGCTGGATATGCGTTTACGTTTTCTATGGTAAGGAATAATGGGAGAAACAACACACAACACCTCTATATTTGAACTAATAAACAATAACAGTAACAATATAATGGATTTCAGACACATATATATGAAAAATAAGCATTGTACCATCGCGCGAGCATAGCGAGTTTGGTCCGAGTCGTAACATGCTATATGCTAAGTTTCTTGTATCAGTCAACACATCATTTTTTCTACTTGTATACTTCTGTTTCAATGACAATTTACCAATTACAACTGTGTGTAAGTGTTTTCAGATGTTTTCATTCATTATACATGCAGCATAAGTCTAGCGCACATCAGCTTAGTAAGCACACTCGCTATGACTCGTATTTCAACATACCAAATTGTTTTATCACTTTCCAATTATTTTCCCCTTTACATAGAACCTTTCCTCCACCACTGTAAAGGTTTTCAATTATTATCATTCATTACGAGGGCATTTAGCGATATGCTAGCGCATATTCACGTAGCAACCACGATCTCAAACACTCGTGTTTCATCATCTACTTTACTTATTCACTCCAGTTATAATTTCCCACTTACATTACACACGTTTACACCCCTATAATGCACTGTACATACTTACTGCCATTATTTATTCAAGTGAGCGTGAGAATATCGCCTGAAAATACCCTCGCAAAGAATGTTTCGACGAACATAATACTCACACACTTATATACTAATTCACTCACACACTTATATACTAATTATTCACTTTATCACTTGCTGACTTTTATTTTGACTAATACGTGCCTTATTCATTCAACTGAGCGTCAGGAAATCGCATCTCTATACACACGCTATGAATATTTGACTTAGAAAATATATCATCGCTTACAATAATTTAAACTTATATTACACCCGTAAGAATTTCCCATAATAATAATTATATAATTACGGGCCGTATTTACTGCACTGAGCGACAGAATATCGCATCATAAAACCCTCGCTATGTAAGTTTCAACTTAGGGCAGATTCATATACTTACATACAATGTTTTCACTTATGTTCTACCCGTTTGCACTTTATACTAATATTTGGAGATCAACATGACTGATAATTTCACTGAGCCTCTGTCTGTCGCATTTACCTCATAATTTCAGCGTCCTTTCGCATTCACACCATACTAAAATTGCATCAACGTGTGATATTCGCTAAAACATGGGTGAATACAGAGACCCACGTCACACTGCACGCACTCATAGCGGGTGTCCTTCCTCTGTGTCGTGAGTCTCACCTGAGAATTACTGCACACGTGACACCTGCGTTGGGGCCTAGGTCTGTTTGGCTGGGGAGGGATAGGAGTGGGGAAATGGCGGCCGGATATTCTCTGGGGAGTTTGGGCAATATGGGCAGTGCGGGTGCGATGTTGGGGCCTTTCAACAGCATACTTTGCAAAGATTTCTCTTGTGAGCTCCCTCACAAACCCTTCAAATGTTTCCTGAACTCCTGTGGTCATGGCGTGAAGGTGGTGGCAATTCAGAGCAGTGATATCTAGCAAGTGAAAGAACAGTTTTTTATACCACTTCATCGTGGTCCTGGCACACTCTACCATCGATATCATGGGGTCTGACTGGTCCACGAGGCGCATGTTTATATTGTAATCCATAACACACACAGGTTTCCAAACACGACGCCTGCTCTCGCTACGGTAATCTACTGAATCAGTACGGTGCATCAAGGGGCGGTGAACCGTGGACAAGAGGCTTACTTCCCTGTTGTGGTTCCACATTGTTGCAAGGATGTTGTTGGTTTTGAAGAAGACAACCTCATTCCTTGCAAGTTTCCGCCCTACCTTGGCCATGTGACGCCGGTTCACCTTTACGGTTCCACAGACTCCCGTTTCATGTGTGTGAAGATAACGAGCGAGAAGAGGGCTAGTGTACCAGTTGTCGAGGTAGAGAACGTGACCACGATGAAGGTAGTCTTCTATCATCGTCTTTACCTCTGCTCCCGACAATCCAATACTTCGATCTTCTATTATGTCTGTCTGTGCACCGGTGTACAAGACTATGTCTTGCACTTATGCAGTCCTACAGTCGCACATAACAAAGATCTTGAATCCAAAACGGTGCCTTTTGCTGGGTATATACTGTCTGAATGAAATATTGCCTCTCCACAACACGAGACTCTCGTCTATGACGAGGTCTCTATAGGGATAGAATGAGGAACGAAAGGTTTGCCTGAGGTGATCAAAGACCAACTTAATTCGCCTCATTTTGTCAGTGTTGTTTGCATTTGCAGGGTCATTAGCATCATAGAAATGGAGGCGACTTAGAATTTGTTGAAACCGATTACGGCTCATCACTTGACCAAATATGGGGGTAAACATAACAGGGTCCTTAGTCCAGTAAGCAGGAATTCTATTCTTTCTTATAATATCCATCAAAAGGACCAGGGCAAAAAATAAGAACATTTCTGGAAGGGAGACAGGGTAATCATAGATCATAGAATGCCTACTCCTTGTTCCCAATCTTTCACTCTCTAGGCGCTGGGCACTTGCAAACAGGTTTGTTTGGTATACAATCTGATCAACAAATGCCTCACTGAAAAACAGGTGGAAAAAATCCAACCTGGTGGAATTACGGTGAATTCCTGGAGCAATGCAGTCAGATCGCCCCTGCTCAGTGAAGGGGTGAATGAGGGGAGAAAAATCACTCCCATCCTCCCAATCCCACGACACAAATCCCTCGTCCCCATTAGCCCCATCACCGCCTTCGTCTGGGTGGGGAGGAGATCCTGGTTGGGGAGGTGGGGGAGAAGGAGTGCGGAGGGCTTCCCCACTGTCACTCCTCTTCCCTCTGCCTTTATACCCTTTCCCTTTCCCTTACCCTTACGGCCTTGAGGAACATTAGGGGGCTGTGGGGATGAAATAGGGGAATATTGGGGAGCAGAAGACGTGCTGGGGAGTGGTTCCTCCCCACCTTCCCCCTCCATTACAACACCACGTGCTTTCTCACGCAACCTAGCTCAACCACGTGTTAGGGGATATTGGGGAGCATAAGACATGCTGGGAAGCGGTTCCTCCCCACCTTCCCCCTCCATTACAACACCACGTGCTCTCTCACGCAACCTAGCTCGACCACGTGTTAGGGGATATTGGGGAGCATAAGACGTGCTTTGGAGTGGTTCCTCCCCACCTTCCCCCTCCCTCACAACCCCACGTGATAAGGAATGCACCCGCACTGGCTCACGTGATCCACTACGCCGCCTCACACTATGTAGGGAGAGCAATGACTCACTCACGTCACTCTCACTTTCCATAATCCTCCCTGGACTTTCCCTTTCACTCCCCACTCCCTCCACTTGACTTCCCAGCTCCCCAAACAAAATGCTAGGCCCATACCTGCTCATACGACGTGGTGTGCGCTCTGGGCCACGATGTGTAATCACCTCCCGTCCATACCATGTGGCAGCACGTCCCACGGCTCCGTCATCATCCTCATCCTCGTCCTCGAATTCTGGTTCCAAATCACGCTGGGGACAGGGATAGGATATTGCACGTGCCTTCTTTGCCTCCTGCCCCTCTCTAGCAGCACGGTAAGTCACGTACTGCCGCTTCCTGGGAGACGGAACTTCTTCGTCACTGCTGGTGGTTTCTTCCTCCTCTGGCTGCACATAATCCTTGTCCATATCCTCGTCGTCCAGTAGGGAATCACTGTCGCCGGTAAAGGTGTCCAGGGCGACTTGAATTTTGCTGTCTGAGAGACCTCTCTTAGCCATGTCTGAGCAGGACCGTGGCTACCAGGTGAGTGGACGAGTGGTGGGCTAGCGCGGGTCGCGCGGGGTCGCCGAGTGTCCCCGCCTGGTGGCAGGTAGGGGAAGGTCATGCAAGGGTACGTACCGCAAATCAAGCGCGAATTTTGAAAATTGTCGAAATTATGCAAATTGCAATTGCACGACGTACCGGTACATCGCTGGGACTGGCAAATGCAAATCGTTGCAACGTACCCATACATCGACGGGACGGGGCGGGTTAAGCCAGCATCAGCAAGCTTTTGTTGGAGCTGTCTAGTTTCTATAGATGTTCGTCTATAGTTGCAGTAGCTATAATAATGTTATCTAGATAAACAAATATTCCTTTTCCCAGCATTCCAGACAATACGTAATTCATCAATCTTTGGAAAGTGCCTGTTGCTGTCTTCAGTCCCATTGGCATTCGTTTATATTTTTAATGCCCTGTATTCGTCAAAAAAGCAGTGTATTTGCGTGATTCTTGCTCGAGGCTAATTTGGTAATAGCAGTTGAGCAATCCGATTGTGGAAAATACATTATTTTCTGGTCCAGTGTTTTGTAAGATGTCGCTTAACAATGGCATAGGAAACCGGTCAGGGATTGTGTGCTGATTTAACTTACGGTAATTTACTACTGCACTCATTTCTCCGTTTCGTTTGGGCACGAAAAATCGTGGGGCATTCCAAGGGGAGACAGATGGTTCAATAATGCCTAGTTTTATCATTTCCTCAACATATTGATTTGCCAGGGTGCGTTGTGAATGCACGACCTTATAAGCCGGTATACATATTGGTTGTGTGTCCAGGTGTATGTTAATCTTGTGTGTAATTAGGTTAGTACATCCTAACTGTTCTCCAGGTAATGCTAACGTTTGTCAGTGCTTCTCTGATAGATATAAGAGATCGTTTTCTTCGTTGAATTGACCTGAGTGAATCAAATTCTCGTTTTATGCACTCTCTGTCTGACGAGTTTACTCTGCTCGATGCTCCCGCTACTGTCACTTCGCATATGGGAGTTGGGCAAATATCTAACCTACTGTACAAATACAGGTTCCTTTCTTAATCTTCACATCTCCATTCATGGTGTTTTGCTAAAATGACATTAGTCTCACCCTTGTCATTCATCCAGCACAGGGTGCTTTCTATCAAAAGGCCACTTATGCAATGACATTACAATTTCTCAATTTACTCTTAATCGTAACTTGCATGAATGATTTTGGTGGTAAATTTATATCGTAATTAATGCTGGCTGAGTGAGTGGGTGAGTCACGGTTGCATTGTGAATGAGTGAGGAGTGGGGCTTGGGCTATGACATCTGGTCTACGCGCCCGTTTTCTTTGAGAAGTTGTACGTCGGACTCCCCCATTTTGGTTTTGTGTGTAATCGTTCTTGTGACGCTAGTTTTCCTATAATTGCTGGTTGTATTATCAGGAGGTGAAATTTCCTCTATGAATTCACTGTCATAATGAATTCCATTGACATGTGGCATCATTATTATGTTGTGTGTTCTCATTGTGTTTAGTCCAAGCAACATAACTCCTCTGATTGACAATTTTTCTACTACATAAAATGTGGTAGTGAATGCTTTTGTGGTCTCCGTGAATTTCATGTTTTTTACTCTATCATACCAATAGATCTTTTTCCCGTGACGTCACGGGTCATGAGACTTTTGTTTATGGTGCCATATTGGGCGGCAAAATGTCGGACGTTTAGAGAGATAATTGCAGAATCCACAATGATATTCCACTGTTGTGCCGTCGGCTGTAAGGCAAGGCAGAAAACCGCAAGTGGAGTACACTTCTACCGGTTTCTAGCTAATGAGGAAAGGCGACAGAAGTGAATAGTTCCGTGAAGAGGAAGCATTGGCAGCCGATGGCCTACTTCCGCCTCTGTAGCAAGCATTTCATATCAGGTGAGCCGATGATTTGTGAGCAGATACTGGCATAATAGCAGTTGTAGGTGTCATGGGATATCCTAATTATGTTAATGTCACAAAGCAAAAGACTCACACGGCCACGTGTGTGTGGGAAAAGAGGGAGAGGGTCCATGTCACAGGCCTTGTTTTGTTATTATTCCAGTTTCACCCAAACCAAATCAGACATAGCAGTGATGGTCAAGAATGTTAGATACATAAGTAAAACTGATTTAATTACAGGTTAGGTCATACTTAAAGTTAGGTTAGGTTAGGTAAGTTGGCTAGGTTAAGTTAGGTTAAAGCTTATATATATATATATATATATATATATATATATATATATATATATATATATATATATATATATATATATATATATATATATATATATATTTTCAATATTTTTCAGTGTGTCATTTGAAAATGATATTTGTGTCATGGTGGATGATTTTAATAATAGTGCAGTACAGAACACTGATCAAGACTTCAGTATAAAACTGTTATATACCACTGTGAGCCTGTGTGCTAAACAGTGTTTCAATTACAACTGAAGCATAATTACTAGTACTACTATTTATAATTCTCTATTTTATTTAGAAATGAATGTTGCTCCACAGAAAGCAAAACTGTCAATATATACAGGTACATGCTCCAGTTGAATATACATTTTTCACTTAGTACAAAAATACTTTAACCCCCTCGCTCTCACATAAGTTTTTAAGTTTCCGCGTGTGTGACAATCTCCCCCCCCCCCCCCGCGACCGCACGCTCCGATAATGTGTATTCTCGGCTTATTTTCACCACCCAAAAATATTTATTTTCCCATCAAAGCCACATATGGTACTCGCCGATGTTTGTTCTACACGATAAGCAAAAAAAAAACAAAAACAAAAAACACACTATACAGAAGTTAGGAAGCTGAGAATAAACATTCGTGACGCCGATTTCACTTCCCAACATCATAAGTCGAATGTTTACGAATCAGTCTCTACATGTTATACCATCAAACGAAAGAGAATTTTATTAGCTTTCGAATGCCGGGTGTCCCAGTTTGATACGAGGTATGATCTTCGAGTAATAAGCGATAAAGTAAAAACTCTGGTTCGACCGAGTACAACTTTTATAATCGGAGAGATTTTGTGGCGAATTTTCAGTGAGAGCAATAGGCTTTTTTTTTATCAGATGATTTCCAGAGGAGTACATGGTTCACTTTCACTTTCTTTTCACATTACACAGAACCAAATATATCATTTCATGAGATACACAGTATATTACACCACCGCATTTTACGTATCTCGCGCCGCATTTCACTACCTTTGTGATGACTCACGTGTACGAGCCGCTCCCTTCCTTACGAGCACGTGGGTGACTCACCTATTTCTCCCATAAATACATAACCAAATATATCTCTTTATAGGAAACAGATTATATTTCAATAATAAAATATAAATGCACTTGTACCTAACCTCGCGTTGCATTTCGCTACCTTTGTGCTAACTCAGGTGAACAAAACCTGCTATTCCTTACGAGGACATGCATCACTTTTTCACTTTCTTTTCACATAAAACATAGCCCAGTTTATCAATACATAGGAAACACAGTACATTTCACCAAAAGAGATATACGTGACACTTACCTGTCCCATAAGGTGTAGCAGAGAAGACGCTGCAGTGTTTATGATATTATCACAATACACATAATGAAATCCATCATTTTATGAAACATACATTATATTTTCACCACAACAGTTCCTGATCATGCCCTGTATGTCACATCTGCGATACCTAAGGTTTTGCAGACGATATTTTTTGATGATCGTGTGGTGAAGTGTTTACATTCATTTACACAAGCATACGATAAACCTGCCAATAACACTCATGCTTTATTGCACACAGAAAGCATATGGAATAAATATAACAATCAATATGATAAAAGCAAATATTCCTATAAAAACCTACTGTATTTCCTCTACTCACAATGGCTTGCCCTGGCTGTAATGCGAAACTGACTCCTGCCCTAGCCATTATTTCATCACGTACACTCATTGCACTATACTCCTATCTACTGCACAATAACACTATCCACCATATATCAGCATAAAACAAGGACTTCATCCACACCTTGGAAAATATTCCGTTCTTGACAATGCGGTGTTGTCAAGCGGTTTCCCGCCTCCCTCAGCTAAGCTAAATGTTTCACCATGTCTTTCCTCACTCGCTGTTGCACACTGCATTCACCTGCATCACTATCACTGTTATTCAAATGTTGAATACTCACATTGGGTGCAGAGAAGAGGCAGCGTAGTTGCTGGGAAACGCCGATAAACAGGGTAGCCTTACCAGTATCTTCGTTGGGCCAACGGTAGAATAACAGGCATGATTGATTCACCAAAACCTAATTCCCTATTACAAACATAAAATCTAATCACAATAGTGCCCAAAAATGACACACAAGCACTATTGGTACAGTGAAATATGATGCGAGTCCCGGGAGGGGGTAGAGAGTAAAATTTAAATCCCCAGCTGCACGCTACCTTCCTGCCTGACAGCTGATATGTTACTAATCAACTCCCCTGTGCTGCCGTGCGTCTCGGGCCTCAAGGTTGCCAAGTCATTACTTTTGGCGAGAGGCACGGGAACTAGGACACTTCCAAAAATGACACAGATCGGCTGAAAACTTTTACTTTGACGTAAGTTTTTGTGATTTGAGGACGTAAAACGCGTCATCGCAGATAGTCGCGGAAAGGCCCAAAAGACTCGCAACACGTCATCAACAACGAGAGGGTTAATAAGAGGATAAATAATGTACTTACATCAACAGCTTCGTATATTTACCTTTTACCAGGTATGTAGCTGCTAAGATTTTTTTTGTTAATATAAAATGTAAAATCATTAAAACTATATTTTTGAAGTCTTTTGGTTTTATGTTGTGGTACTCATCAGCATGAAATAAATTACCTTACCGGTATGTTTCAGTTGTAGGCTAATGTAAAAGTTAACTTCAAGAGTAATTTTGACAGTTTTTGCATAACTATCAGTTATGCATTTTATGTAAAATTACTTTAAACATACAGTATTTTAGGCTGCATGTATGTATCTAGGCCTATAATTACTGAAATTTCGATAATAAGTAAATTTTTGGTAAATATCCAGAATTACACACAACTCACCATGAAGCTTAAAATTTTCATTTGTTAATGTTTTATAGTGTGATTAATCTGAATCTGATATTCATTTCTGTTGGAAATTACTTTTTTTTTTTTTTTCCAAACCAAGCTAACCCAGCCAACCTAACCTAACCTAACTTAGGTCCTAACTTGAAGATTAAGAAATGAGGTTAACTGCAGTAGGCCAATAGTCCCATGCTAGAGAGCTCCCATAAGTGTGATCAATTTACCCTCCTTACAATAGCCCATACAGACCCATGCTAGGCAGCTCTCATAGGAGTGTGACTACAAGAATGACAACTTCTGTATGCAACCCATACCTGTCATACACTTATCTAGCCTATGCTTAAAACTTTCTAAATAGAGGGCAGCAACTAAGGTACCTTACTGGGAAACCTATTCTATTCAATAACTACTCGATTAGTCAAAGTATACAGTTCCTCCCCCATTGGCCCCA
Organism: Coenobita brevimanus; assembly: GCF_032717465.1. Lineage (NCBI taxonomy): Eukaryota > Metazoa > Arthropoda > Malacostraca > Decapoda > Coenobitidae > Coenobita > Coenobita brevimanus. The sequence continues at coordinate 23,222,820 of NC_136968.1, read as the reverse complement.
CATCAATAACCCGAGGCGTCCTGACGATGTATGGATACGTTCCCAAGTTATGTCATGGTGACACCCGATGATGTATCCATACATTTTGCAATTGCAAGGGCTGTCATTTGCACATTTTTCAAATTTCACGTATGATTTTTGTACGTATACTCAGGTAAGGTGCGGTGAGAAGGTATATACGGTATGGTCCTTCTGTGTTGTCTGGGGAAGGCCTGAGTGGTGTGAAGGGAGTGAGGGATGAAAGGGAAAGTGGTGTGGCGGGAGTGAGCGGTGAAAGGGAAAGTGGTGGTGGGAGGGAGGCAGTGCTAGTGCATGGTGTATGTGGGCAGCAGGCAGGTGAGAAGGAGCCACTCTCCAGCATATCATTTGCCCCGCAGTATTCCCCTACTTCCTCCCCACAGCCCCATGATGTGGGGAAAGGACGGAAAAGGAAGGGAAAGGGGAAAGGAACAGAGAGAGGGAAGAGGAGCGCGAGTGGGGAGGGACGCCGCTCTCAACCTCCCCAATCTCCCCCATCACGCTCTCCTCCCCACCCTGACAAGGAATATTACGCCTTGTTACATTACTGATACTCTATGTGCTTCCGATAATAGGACGCTCACTGTATAAGTAAGGCTTGTACATATGCGATAATATGACTCTCAATATAATAGTAAGGCCTGTAAGTATGTGATAACTGTATTGCATTACAAGTGTAATGTATTACTATATTGTCTGTGACGTGCAGTTGCGCATGGTGATGCTTTGTTGTTGTTGGGGGTTTTTCAAGTTGGCTGTCTGTTGACAAATAAATGGAGCCCATAGCCGTGGTTTCTTAACCTCCAGTATGATTGTTCCTGCCTCTGTACATAACAAATGGTGACAAGGATCGATGCTCTAAGAATCCAGGAAGCAGTGGAAGCCAATTAGTATCGCGACAAACAGAAGAGATCGAGATAATGGCAGTCATCGGCAGCATTGCTGAGTTTACAGCAGGGGAGGACTGGGAGGAGTATTGTGAAAGCTTAGAACAGTACTTCCTCGCCAATAATATCAAGGACACCGAGATGGAGAAAAGGAGGAGAGCAGTGTTCCTGAGTGTGATTGGGGGCAAGACTTATGGGTTACTGAAGACTTTACTGGCGCCCCAGAAACTGACAGAGAAGACTTACGAGGAACTCCGGCAAGTACTGCAGTATCATCTGTCACCGAAACCAGTGGTTATAGCTGAACGTTATCGGTTCTGAACGGTGAGAGAGAAGGCTGGACAGTCAGTGAGTCAGTATTTAGCTGAATTACGTCAGTTAGCAGAAAAGTATCAGTTTGGGGATTTCCTCAATGATGCCCTGAGAGATATGTTTGTGATTGGGTTACTCGACACGGCCGTGCAAAAAAAATTACTCAATGAAACACAATTTGCCTTAGATAAAGCTTACCATGTTGCTATGAGTCATGAGTCAGCGGTGCAGCAGGTTGAGGAAATTCAGGGTGCCAGCAAGCAGCAGGTAAACAAGGTGAAAGACCACCGAGGCCCCAAGGTAAGAAAAGGGTGTTATCAGTGCGGAGGAACATCCCATGAGCCAGATGATTGTTTCTTTAGAGAAAAGCTGTGTTTCACGTGTGGTCGCAAGGGCCATGTAGGCAAAATGTGCCGTCAAACCTAGTCACCAAGAACAAAGTTGAGTACACAGTCCCGCAGTGGCGTGCAGCCAGAAGGACAGGACGGTGAAATAGGGTATAAAAAGCCAAAGAAGTACAGTAAGAAAGGAGTTAAGAAAGTGTGTGAAGATACTGACAGTACATCCAGTGAGCAGGAAGAAGTTAATTTAGTGTCAAGCAAATGTGAATCAGATATGTCTATATTCAGTGTCAATAGCCTTAAGGAAAGTGCTACTGCCAAAGAAATTAAAGTGTCAGTAAAATTGAATGGTCAGCCAGTTGAAATGGAAGTAGACACCGGGGCATCAGTATCTTTAATGTCTCAGGATAAGAAAAATGCATTAATTCCAAATGTACCCATGTGTAAGCCTCACCTAAGACTGAAAACTTTTAATGGGGAACCAGTGCCTGTATTGGGGAAATGCATGGTAGAGGTGGAGTATGAAGGACTGAAACAGACATTACCTTTGTATATTGTGAGAGGCAAGGGTCCAGAGTTTTTGGACAGAGTGGTTATCCAGAATTAAGCTAGACTGGCAGAGCATACTTAGAGTACAAGCCATCCGTGGTCAGGTGCCAAAGTTCATGTTTGATAAATTTCCAGAACTTTTCAGTGAAGGTTTGGGAAAAGCTAAATGTATTCAGGCAGAACTTAAGATCAAAGAAAATGCAAGGCCCAAATTTTTCAAGCCTAGACCACTGCCTTATGCTGTGAAGGATGGTGTGGCCAAAGAATTGAAACGGCTGCAGGAGTTAGGTGTTTTGGAAAAAAATGAATATAGTGACTGGGCAGCTCCAATTGTACCTGTAAGAAAGGCTAATGGTGACATCAGAATAAGTGGGGACCACAAGGACACCATAAATCAAGTCCTTGAAGTACCTGAACATCCTATGCCTAGAGTGGAAGAATTGCTTCAACAACTTAATGGTGGAGTTAAGTTTAGTAAGTTGGATCTGTCACAAGCTTATCAACAAATTGAACTGTCACCCAACTCAAGGAAGTTTGTCACCATTAACACTCATTTGGGACTGTACTCTTACTCATGGCTCCTTTATGGAGTGTCTGCTGCCCTTGCAATGTTTCAAAGTGTGATGGATAAAGTGTTGCAAGGTTTAAAAGTGGGATGCTATTTAGATGATTTAATCATCACAGGTAAGAATGATGAGGAGCACCTGGCAAACCTAGAGGCAGTCTTGAGTAGATTACAAGGGTATGGATTTAAGCTGAAAAAATCAAAGTGTGAATTCATGGTACCCAGTGTTACCTATTTGGGGTTCAAGGTGGGTGACGAGGGAGTCCATATGGACCCAGAGGCCATGGAGGCTGTGGCCCAGGCACCCCGCCCGGGAAATCGAACAGAAGTGCAGTAATTTCTTGGCTTAGTTAACCACTATGGGAATCATGTACCTCAGATATCCACTTTATGCTACCCTTTAACCCGCCCCGTCCCGACGACGTATGGGTACGTCACCACGATTTGCATTTGCCAGTCCCGGCGACGTACCAGTACGTCGTGCAATTGCAAGGTACTTAATTTGCACAATTTTCAATTTTCGCACGTGATTTTTCGTATGTATACACGGGACACCTTCCTCTATTCCTGTACAAGATACCAAGCAGGGACAATGCCTTACACTGCATAACCTCCCCCCTCCCCCCCTCACGCCATTGTCTTGGCAAAGGACCTGTTACCAGTGACCTGGCTAGTAAAGTTATTCAGGGCCAGAGTGATTCCCCAATCGATGACAATGTGGAGGACAATGTTTACATAGCATTAGAAGAAGAAACAGCCAGAAATAATGATCAGGTAGTGTGGCAAAAATAGGTCAGGTATGGTGATTAGTTAGTGAGTGAAACAATGCTTATAATGCCTTTATTACTGCTTGAAAACCAATATACTGTCATACTACATATACATTCGTACCAAGTAAATAAATAAATACCGTTTATGAGTGGATAAAATAGTTACCCTCCCGTAGAACTCGTTTTCTTTGGTGCCAGCATGTTAGAAAACCCACTCAGGTAAGGAGGAACTCCTACCTGGATTGGGCACTTTAAACCTCAGGTGAGCGATTTCTCTATGAATTTTCGATGTTTCTCACCAAAAGCGAAGGTTTTAGCCAAAAAAAAAAAAAAATCGAAAATACCTCGGGACTGGGGGATGTCGGAGGTGCGGAAAACCTCGGGACGTGACGGGTTAAATCAGCTGCTACAGAAAGGGAAAGAGTTCCACTGGAGTGCAGAGTGTGATGAGGCATTTCTACAGATAAGGAAGATTTTAACATCACCCTAAGTGTTGACACATTACGATCCACAGAAGCCTATGTTGCTGGCAGTAGATGCATCACCCATAGGACTAGGAGCTGTGATCTCTCATCAGACTCCACAGGGAGAGCAACCCATAGCCTACGCATCCAGATCTCTGACAGTGGCCGAGAAGAATTATTCCCAAATAGAGGGAGAAGGCCTAGCAATAATATTTCGGCTTAACAAATTCTACCAGTATCTTTTGGCCGACATTTCACGTTGATTACTGATAATAAGCTTTTGAGTCTGATTCTAGGCCCAAAGAAGGGGATCCCGGCCATTGCTGTGGTCTGGATCCAAAGGTGGGCAATACAAATGGCAGCATATACCTATGAGGTAAAGCATCGGCAGAAGGAGAATGCAGATGCTTTGTCTCGTCTGCCACTGAAAAATTATCAGGAGCAAGGGACAGTCCCTCGACTGTGTTGGACGCAGGAGGCCACAGAATTGAACAAAGCACAAATCAATGGCTTGCCCATCACGGCCAAGGCTATCTGCAAGGAAACTCGAACAGATCCCGTTTTAGCTCACATGAAAAGCTGGGTGATACAAGGTTGGCCCATGGAGCAAAACTGGACACAAGAGTACCAGCCGTACTATCAAAAGAGAAATGAGCTGACAGTAGAAGAAGGATGCTTGTTGTGGGGAGTCCAGACAGTAATTCCTCCAAAGTTCCAGAATAGTCTTATAGAAGAACTCCACACATGTCACCCAGGCATTGTCAGGATGAAGGCTTTGGCACGAAACCATGTCTCGTGGCCTCAGATAGACAAACACATAGAGGACCGGGTCCGAGGCTGCAAAGATAGTCAAGAACAGCAACTGGAAAGGCCGGCAGTGACAGATAACCCATGGAAATGGCCCTCATGACCATGGCAGTGGATCCACATAGACTTTGAGGGACCCTTTATGGGGGAAATGTTTTTTGTAGTGGTAGATGCCTACTCAAAGTGGCCGTATGTGGTCAGAATGAAGTTCACCACATCTGAAAATACCATTGATGCTTTACACCAGGTCTTTTCTCAACAAGGATTACCATTAGAACTAGTAATGGAAATTGTGCCACAGTTTGCCTCTGTGGAATTTGAAGAATTCACAAAGATGAATGGGATTAAACACTGTTGATCTGCTCCTTTCCATCCCAGCACTAACGGAGAGGCAGAAAGATTTGTGCGCACCTTCAAGACAGCTATGAGAGCAAGGAGAGATCTGAAAATCTCTGTACATAGGAAGTTGTGTGAATTTCTACTGACATACCATACCACACCTCACAGTGCCATTCATCGTTCTCCAGCGGAGTTAATGGGTCGAGCGCTCAGAACAAGATTGGATGCAGTGCGCCCTAACCTCTCCCAACGGATGGAACGGCAAAACAAACAGGAGAGGGTTAATCGAAATGTGAAAGTAGGAGAACCTGTACTGGTTCAGGAGTGTTGGGCACGAAAGCCAGTATGGACTCAAGGGGTGGTCAGAAGGGAACTTGGGCCATATATGTACTTGATAAATGTAGGTGATCTTGTGTGGAAGAGGCATATTAATCAGATTATCCAAATTGACAAGCCTTGGCCACACCAGGAGCAGGAAATAAGAAGCAATGGTGAGAGTTTAATGCAAAATATTCCCAAGCCATTGTTACCAAAGGAAACAATTGAAGTAAGGACAGGATTACCAGGGGAAGAAGAAATGGAAACCAATGTCCGAGATCCTATGTCAGTACCAGAACAGGTACCCAGTAAGGAGCAGGTGGCCAGGGATGACAGGGTTTCCAATTCTCCCCTTCGCATTGGCAGGCCTACTGATGTATACGACCATAAAGAAATAAGAAACGGCCCATGAAATTAAAGGATTATATTTTAGAATAATAGTTTTAATAATGACTAATTTGGCAAGAAAAGATGTGGTGTGTGTACGTGTGTACATACAGTAATATATATATATATATATATATATATATATATATATATATATATATATATATATATATATATATATATATATATGTGTGTGTGTGTGTGTGTGTGTGTGTGTGTGTGTGTGTGTTCTTACCTAATTGTTCTTACCTAATTGTATCTTTACATGAATGAGTCAAGCTCGTACTGTCCCGTGTCTTAAACCATATTTATCGTACATATCCTTAAATTTGTGAATTGTTTTGGCACACACTATTTCATTCGGTAATGCATTCCATTGATCAACTGCTCTGTTTGGGAAACTAAATTTCCATACGTCTTTATCACCTCTCTTCTTATGCAGTTTTTTGCAGTGTCCTCTTGCTGATGCTTCTCTATATGTTAAGTAATCATTTATGTCTATTTTCTCCTTCCCTGATATGCACTTATATAGCATTATCATGTCACCTCTTTCCCTTCTCTCCTGTAGTGTTGGTAGATTCAGTTTATTTAGTCTTTCTTCGTAGCCTAGGTCCCTTAAGCTTGGTATCCATTTTGTAGCGGCCCTTTGAACTTTTCTATCTTGTCTATGTGTTTTTTGAGATGAGGACTCCAGACTACTGATGCATATTCCAGGGTTGGTCTAATGAATGATGTTATTATCCTTCTTAGCATGTCTTCTATCTATCTATCTATCTATCTATTGCCAGACGCCTCAATCCCGTTCGGGGTGGCCACAAGCAAATGGCCTCCAAGTCGCCCTTTCCCCCGCCATTTCACTGCCCTGCTCGCAACTCACACCCCCCTCTCTCATATACCTCTCCACCCCATCCCTCCATCTCATCCTCGGCCTCCCCCTCCCTCTTTCCCCCTCTACCTCACTCACATACACTCTCTTCGTCAGTCTTTCACCCTCCACCCTCTCCACATGGCCAAACCACCTCAGTGTGTTCCTCATAACGCTTCCTATCACATCCACATCAGCACCACAACGCTCCTTTATATCCTCATTCGTTAGCCTGTCTCTCCATGTGACTCCACAGGCTCCTCTTAAAAACTCATTTCCACTGCTCTCACTCTTGACTTGTGTCCTTCCAACAACGTCCAATCTTCATTTCCGTACGTTAGAGTTGGTATCACAATACTGTCATGTAGTAACTTTTTCACTTCCATGCTCACTTCCCTGTTTCATATCACTGCTTTCAAACCTTACTCATCACACTACCCAAGTACTTAAACGTACTCACATTTTCCAATTCCTCACCATCCAACCTCTCTGTACATTCACTGACTTCACCTCCCTCAAAGACCATCACTTTACTCTTCCCTACATTCACCTTTAGATTCCGTTACTTACACACTCTCTCAAACTCATCCACCAAGCCTTGCAGCTCCCCTTCGTCTTCACTCATCAACACAGGATCATTTGCAAACCATGGAGACATGACACATCCCTGTTTCAACCCAACCTTCAAAGAGAAAAAATCACTTAGTTCACCATCCACACGCACTGCAGCCTTCGCACCATCGTACATACTCTTCACAGCATTCAACAACTTCCCATCTACTCCATATATTCTTAACACTTTCCTCAACCCTTGTCTATCCACCCTGTCATATGCTTTCTCCAAATCCATGAAAGCCGCATACAACTTCTTTCCCTTCTCTAAAAACTTTTCCACTAAAGATCTAAGAATGAATATCTGATCTACACAACCACTTCCCTTCCTAAAGCCTCCCTGTTCTTCTCCAACTAATTCCTTTGTTCATTCTCTAACTCTGTCAATAAGTATCCTACCATACACTTTTCCTATTATACTAAGAAGACAAATGCCCCTATGATTACCACACACTTCTTTTTCCCCTTTTCTTTTGTACAAGGGAATAATTATACCTGACTTCCAATCCTCCAGGACTCTACCATCCTCCTAGGCCAACCTGCACATCTTCCACATCCATTCTACTACTATCTCTCCCCCATGCTTCAGCATTTCACCACACACTCCATCAATTCCTGGGACTTTCCCTGATTTAACTTTCTTCATTGCTTCCACAGCTTCTATCCTACTGATTTCTTCCTGTCTTCTCACCTCCCTCCTTCTCCCAGCCATTCCCCAGCCACTTATACTCGCATTACTTCCATCCTCTACATTCAACAATTCCTTAAAGTATTCTCTCCATCTGCTCACTTTTTCTCCCTTCTCCACTAGTAATTTACCATTTTTATCTTTCACTCCCTTGCTAACTTCACTTCCACCCTGTCTTACTCTTTTCACCTCTCTCAAGAACATTTTCTTACAGTCCCTCCGCTTTACACTCAAATTCCTTCCAAATTCCTCATCCACTCTCTTCTTACTAATCTTTTCACCTCTCTCTTTCTTTCTACATATAACTCACTCTTCCGCCTCTCAACCTCTTCCACGCCCCTATTTCTCATCCATTCATTGTATGCTTTCTTCTTTTGTGCCACAGCCTGTTTCACCTCTTCAGTCTACCATGCAGTTCCTTGCACCCCCCTCCGTCTTCTCTTCCTTCCAGACACCACATCACATGCTGCACATATTTCGTCTGTAAATATTCTACACACACTTTCCACGTCTCCCATCTGCTCCAATTCATATTTAACCAATCGTTCCTCCACTTCTCTCTTATAGTCTGCCTTTTTCTCATCCTCTTGTAACCTTTCCACTCTCCTTGCAACTACTCCTTCCTCATGTCTTTTCCTTCTTCTATTCCTCCATCTTACTTGAACTCTAATTCTAGCCATCACCAAGTAGTGGTCAGAAAGTCCACTCCCCCAACCTCTATAAACTCTTGCATCCATTACACATCTTCGCATCCTTTCATCCTCACACACATAATCATTCATTGCCTTCCTTTCATTCAGTTCACCACCCACCCTTCTCATCACTCGCCATGTATACCTGTGTATCATTTTATGCCTGAAGAGGGTATTGGCTATCACCAACCCCCTCCCAGCACAAATGTCCACTAACGCACTCCCATTCTCATCTATCTCAGCAGGCACACCCCACTCACCAACTATTCCATCCACCTTCACATTCCCAACTTTACCATTCATATCACCAATCAAAAACACTCTCTCATTCCTTCCAAACTTTTCCATGCACACTTCTATATTTGTCCAGAATTCTTCTCTCGCTCTTTTAGCACGATCTTGCGTTGGCACATACTCACACACAATCGCCCACATTTGTATGTGAATGCTATTCTCATATTTGTAAGCAGTGTAAACATGTTCCGTACCTTCTCGCTGATGTGGTCAGCCGGAGATAGTTTGTTATTGATAATCACACCTAGGTCCTTCTCTCTTTCTGATGTGTGTAGGGTTTTATTTCCTAACTTATAATCCCAATCAGGTCTTTTTCCACTTTTACCAAACTTGATTACATGACACTTGTCCACATTGAATTCCATTTGCCATGTATTACACCATTCATGAAGTTTATTTAATTCTTCTTGTAGGTCTTTACAAGAGTCTGTGTTAGTAATTCTCCTTTGAATTTTTGCATCATCTGCAAAAATATTCAGATAGCTCTCATTTCCAGTGTTACTGTTTATATCTTTTATATACACTAAAAACATGATTGGTGCCAGCACACAACCCTGTGGTACTCCACTATTCACTTCTTTCCATGATGAGTAGTTTCCTCCTAGTACTGTTCTCATTTCTCTTTTTGTGAGAAAATCTTGCATCCAGCAAAACAGTTTGCCTCGAATTCCTCCTTCATGGTAGAGTTTCCATAAAAGTCTTTGGTGTGGTACTGTGTCAAAAGCTTTCTTGAAATCTAAATAGATATTGTCCACCCATCCTTCCCTTTTCTGTATTGTGTTTGTTACTCTGTCATAGTAGCTCAACAGATTAGTAACACATGATTTTCCTTTTCTGAAACCAAACTGTCTTTCTGTTATCTTACTGTGTTCTTATAGATGATTTACCCAAGCTTTTCTTATAAGCTTTTCTAATACCTTGCTTACAACACTGGTCAGTGATACTGGTTGGTAGTTGAGTGGATTTTGTCTCTTTCCTTTCTTGAATAAGGGGACAATATTTACTTTCTTCCAAATATCAGGTAGTTTACCTTGAGTCAAGGATTTCTTGAAAATTAAAAATAATGGTTTACTTAACTCCTTTGCACATTCTCGTAGTACCCAACATGAAATTTCATCATCACCACCTGCTTTTCCTCTGTCTAATTTACTTAACTCCTCCTGTATTACTTTTTCTGCTATTTGTATATCTGGTAATAAGTGTGGACATGCATGTTCCATATAGTCCATTTCAAAATTTTTTTCTTTTGTAAAAACTAATTGGAAATTCTTATTTAGTGCTTCACAAATATCTTTCTCTTGCGTATAAGTGATTCCCTCGTCCGTAATGGATTGTATTATATCTTTTACTTTGGTTTTGCTTCTGATGTAGCTGTAAAACAGCTTTGATTGATCACTACTTTTATTTATTATATCGTCCTCAAACTGTTTTTGGGCTTCCCTCCTTTTTCTTGTATAATCGTTTCTTGCCTGTTTGTAATTATTATACGCCCTTTCACTATTGCGTCTTCTGTATCTATTGCACAACAAATCTCTTCTTTCTTTTGATTTTTTACATTCTGTATTGAACCATTTCTGTATTTTCTTATCTGCTTCTTTGTTCTGTGGGATGTACTTCTGGACTCCTATTTCATAAAATTCACAAAATTTTTTATATACAGCATTTAAATCTTGTCCTCTAAGCTCATTTTCCCAATCAACTTCTAAGAAATACTTCTTTAGGGCTTGATAATTTCCTTTTTTATAGTTTAGGCTCTTTTTGTAACTTTCATTGCTGTTTACTGTGTCATATGCTATCCTGAAGTTGTAATTTAGTACTGCATGATCGCTTTTGCCGAGTGGAGGGTGATATAATAAACTGTCAATATCATTTTCTTGCCCAGTAAATATTAGATCTAGCACTGAAGGTACATCGAGTCCTCTTTTTCTGGTGGTTTCCCTCACATGTTGCGTTAGGAAAAACTCTTGCACGAGATGCAGGAGCTTTTGGTCCCAACAGCTTTCTTGGCTAATCGTATCTAGAGTATTCCAATTTATATTTGTATTAAAATCTCCAGTTAGTATAATTCTTTCCGATTTCTCTTCCATTTACGTAGTAATGATCTTAAACTCTGAATTGTATTCCCTGCCAGGTCCTCATATTCGTCTCTTTCCCATGTGTTTGATCTGGGTGGCATGTACAAATTGACTACAATTACTTTCCCTTCAGATGTGTCGATCTCTACTGCAATCAGTTCTACTTGTGATGGTATATCTAGTTTTATTTCATTGACTTTTAGATTTTTCTTAGTTAATATTATAATTCCTCCTCCATTTTTTACATTTCTGTCTCTTCTCCATATATTGTATTCCTCTAAGTTTAGTATGTCACTGGATATCCTTGGTGTTAATTTTGTTTCAGTTAGGCATATTATTTGTGGTTCATTTTCTCTGACATAATCATTCATCTCTAGTAATTTAGATACCATTCCATCCACATTTGAGTACATCAACTTTATCATCTTGTTTATATACTTGTCATGACATGGTTTTACTACCTTCCACCCTTTTATTCCATCCTGTTCATGTACCACTTTCGTACCTGCAATCCTATTACTTTGTAAAAAAATTTGTTTTTCTCCTCTTCTGATCTTCCCTCATTTTTTGTTTTTGCTTCCTCCCTCTTCTCTTTCAGTAATTCCAGTTCCTCTTGTGTTAGGCATCTTTTTATCCATACATTTTTGAACTCCTCTTTTTCCATAAGATTCTTTGCATTTTTTAGTATCTCCTCCACAGTGTTTACACTCTGGAAAGTCACCTTTAGAGGTCTTGTCTTGTTTTTCCCCTATTTCCCTAACCCTTTGTGTTCCTCTATGTTTTTACTACAGATTTCCCCTGATACTTCTTTCAGTAAGCTCATTACATTTGCCATCTCCTTTTTGTCTCTTGTGATGTTTTTTACTTCTTCCTCTTCTATACCAGTGATTACTATAGATTTGTTTATATCTACTGAATCTCTGACTAACTTTGGATTGTTTTGGATTATTCTTTTCACTTCCTGTTTAATGCTTTTTTCCTCCACCCTTGTTTCTAAGTCTTTCTTAACTTTCACCATTTCAGCATACGTGGTTTCCACATCATTCTTGTAGCTTTGCACAGCTTCATTCACCTGTGTTATCTTCTCCTCAATACCACTGCTTTGGTCTACCAGACTGCTTACTTGCCTAATTGTCTCTGTATCATTTTTGAACTCTTCCATAACACTCTTGTGATTGACTACTGTACTTGCCATTTCACTCATTTTCTTCCTAAGTGTACTCAATTCCACTGTTAGTTCACTGATGGCTGTGTCTTTCTTGCTGGCCTCCCTTCCTAGTTTTTCTATTTCTTCCTTTTGCAAGTGCATCTGCTTCTTTATTTCATCAATTTCATTTTTGAAAGCCATTTCTAGTTTGTGTACACGTTCAACCAGTCTATTGTGCGTCTCCACTTCAACCAATTCTTGGTAATCATCATCTTGCTTTCTACCTTTATCCCTTTTCTTTTCCAAATTTGCTTTACTAAAGTATGTGTCCATTTTGCAATACTAAAAAGACAGAGAACATGTACTTACATACCCCATGCAGCCGTAGTCTAAACAAACCTCAGCTGACTGAGTGTGTGTGTGTGTGTGTGTTTATCCAGTAGGGGATGTATTTATATAGGCATACAGGGTGAGATGTTGGTATGTGTATCTATTGGAAGAGGAAACGTGTGGGTGCATATACAGTTACTAATGTTTGTTTGGCAAGAATTTTTTCTTTCTTTTCTAGGATAAAAGGTACTCTGCTTTGGGTGAAGTCTTTATATGATTTATACACTAGATGCATGTTAACTAAAGGCAGTCATACCCTGGAACAAAGTTAGGCTTGATGGTCATTGCACTATGATGTATACAGTTGGATCTTGTTGGTACGCAAGTGTGTTTTTTCCACTGATTTATTTCAACTTATCATAAACCATTTAGGACAGGGGTGGGAGTGTTAAAAAAAAAGAAAAAAGGTAGGTCTACATTCTTTTTATTTTATGGGGGTGAAGAAGTGTAATGTATTACAAGTGTAATGTATTACTCTTTTGTCTGTGCCGCGCAGTTGTGCATGGTGATGCTCTGTTGTTGTCGGGGGTTTTTCAAGTTGGCTGTTTGTTGACAAATAAACGGAGCCCTTAGCTGCGGTTTCTTAACCTCCAGTATGATTGTTCCTGCCTCTATACATAACAGTAACAATTATGTAAAGTGGAAACGGGTGTAATATTAGCGGAAAAGTGTAAGTTGAAAAACAGAGTGTAAGATGAAACAAGTCGTAGCGAGTTCGCTCACTATGTAGGCCTACTATTGCGGACAGGAGATGTTCACCATCCTCACCCAGTCAACCCGTGTATGTGGCAGTGTCGCATTCACGAGCACAGAAGTTGCCTTCAGTGCATTTCTGTCGACAAATATCCCTTCAGCTTTGGGCCTGTACTAATGGATAAAGTAATAGTAATATTTAGCCTGCTCTGAAGGTTTACTCTGATAAGACGAGTATGTCACATCTATTATTTAGTAACTATTTTTTCTCAAAGAATCCCAAGAAAGTGACTTAAATATGTTTCCTTGATTTCACTCCACGACTTCCTGTACTGTAGACTTGAATCAGCGAACACAAAGAGTGAACGAGTTCGAAGCATCCATTTGTTCCCGAGAGAGAGAGAGAGAGAGAGAGAGAGAGAGAGAGAACTGGGTGCCTGTGAATTTTGGAGGAATGAGGTCGAGAAATGAGGCGATCAGCACAGTTAAACAGGGATTTTTCCTTTCGTTTCGGTTGGCTTTTTATGTCTAAATGACTAAATGAAGGTAAATTATGAAATATAATAACTGGATGACGATGTGGTAATAGGGTCTGGCTAATGGTTGTTTGGTCCAGGGTGTGCAGTGGTAAGCCTAATTCTAGGTAACGGTCGCTGTTAAAAGTTGGATATTTTAAGTCCCATTTATTTTAAATATTTCCATGTATGTATGCAGTAGGCGAATGACCCCCTATAGACCTATTGTCACCCCGTGAATATTTTTATCAATGGACATTTTCACCACTCGGAACAAAATCCCCCATGGACCTACAATATTTTCCTTGATGACTTTATTTATTTATTTTTTTTTTATGATGCCTACTTTTCTATGTAAACCTATTTTATCATGAACTAGTTTTCCCCATTGATGTATTCTCTCCCCACGGACCAATTTTTCCTTCGATCTTGAATCTCTCCATGAATGCAGGTTTCCTACATGGACGTATACCCACGGACATATTTTTCACAATGAACTTATTTTCCCCATAAACCTGTTATCCGACGTGGTTATATCATCCACTGATGCGTGCAGTTGAAACACAGACCTCTTAACCAACAGAGGTATTACACGACGGACCTGTTGTAACCCACTGGATATGTATATACATACTTCAGCATGATTCTAGAATAATATCCCCTGTGGACCGATTTTCCGTACACTGATCTATTCCCAACTCGGACGTATTCACTCTAGTGACCTAACCCAGAGGCCTGTTTTCCCACAGTCCGTCCATCCACCTACACACCCACCCATCAACGCACATACCCACAACCTTACTCAGTACAGTATGTCTCAAAAGTAGGACGACATAAACCCGTATTTTGCCTTGTCCTACAGGTAGCCCCACCACCCACATACACGGGTTGGCTGGGTGAGGATGGCTAACAACTCCTGGCCGCAATAGTACGTATGCGATAATATGACGCTCAATATAACAGTAAGGCCTGTAAATATGTGATAACAATTATATAAAGTGGAAACGGGTGTAATGTTAGTGGAAAAGTATTATATAAATTGAAAAATAGAGTGTAAGTTGAAACAACAGTCATAGCGAGTTCACTCACTAAGTACAAAGACACAACTATCTTCCCAAAGTTTGACGAACATATAGCAGAAAAATCGAACCATTTGCAACATGCAGTAGTAGAGATTGGATTTTCATTGTATTTTGCCAGGTGTAAACTATCTTTGGATGGAAGTGGGAAGATTTTTTGTCTTTCATCGTACATATGCGATAATATTACGCTAAATATAATTGTAAGGCCTGTAAATATATGATAACAGTTCTATAAAGTGGAAACGGGTGTAATGTTAGTGGAAAAGTATTATATAGGTTGAAAAAAGAGAGTGTAAATTGAAACAACAGTCACAGCAAGTTCGCTTACTATGTAAATATGCACCAATATTATGCTAAATATAATCGTAAGTCCTGTAAATATATGATAACAGTTCTGTAAAGTGAAAACTGGTATAATGTTAGTAGAAAAATATTATGTAAATAGAAATAATGAAATGTATGTTGAAACAACAGTCATAGCAAATCATATGTGACCGATTTGGGCTATTTTGCTGTGCTTACTCAGTGGAACAATGCCTTTTTTGCCTATATTTTTGTGTGAAAACCAATATATTCTTGTACTACATGTTATATTGTTCCAAATTAATAAAAATCTACCAATTCTGAGTGATTACCAATACGTACCTCAACCATAGAAAACGGGACAGCAGCCGAGCGCCTTTACAGAATATGGTACCAGGTGCGCGATGCCTTATCTGTTTTGACCGTTTCTAGTCTCAGGTAAGCATTTTCTCTGTGATTTGCCATCGTTTCTCACCAAATGCGGAGATTTGAGAAAAAAAAAAAAAATATATCCAAAATCTGCCAGGACTGGGGGGGGGGGGGTCAGTGGTGGAAAATCGGCCGGGATTAGGCGGGATAATTTATTTACTGATTAGCAAGATGATTTACAAGTACCATATGTTAGTTCCAGCTATCTAAATTGTGCATATACAATATTACATGCCTGTTTACCATGAATGCCCCAGTGAACGTTGATGGAGTGTTTACAAAATAGTGATAGAGATCGCCATATCGGAGATCTGGTTTCGGTTCCCAATCCATGAAACTGGTGAATTTCTCCCGAGAAATGATGTAAGGATCTAGCCCCAAACACTTTATCTTGTTCCTGTACAGATCTTGGTGGCGTTGATTCAGATTTCTGCATATATCTGACAGTTCAGCTTCTGACAACCCTGTGTGGAGAGCCGTTACTGCGAGGTGTTTGCCGTCCAGTATGGAGTCGTAAACAAAATCACGTGATTTCTGTGACGTCACTGGAAAAGGTCTATAATTAATATTTCTTTACCATCCACTGTGTATAAATTTAAGTCTGAGTTTTCCAAAAACGTCACTTTCCTTCTATTTCTAAAAATTCTTTCTAACTCATCTTGCAATATTAAATGCACTAGTGAGCCAGAATCCAAAAATAATGAAATCTCTTCCTCCTCACATAAAGCAGAGACTTCCTATGTTGACTGTTTATTTCGGTGTTTTATTTGTTGTCTTTTTTGTATGCGAGGAAGAAGGAACCAAAGGCCATGAGCCCGCAATAACAGTTCCCTCCAAGAGAAAAACGAAATACAATAGAGAGCCAAATTCAAGATCCGATCATTTCGAGATGCCTGGACACACTGCGTTTGAAAGACTGGAGATCATAGGCAGCAGGAAATACAGACAGAGGGAGACAGTTTGACCTGTTGCATAAATGAAGGACTGAGAGTAACGGTTAACTCTTGCATTATAGTTGGACAGAAAAGGGACGAGAGTTTGCTGCTCGATGGGTGCTATGCGCCCGTCGTAAAAGTGGAGGAATGCATGCAGACAGTTCAGAGGAGCAGTGACCATTAAAGTAGCGATAGAAAAGACATAAAGATGCAACAGTGCGGCAGAGAGACAGAGGTTGAAGGGAGTCAGTAAGAGAAGGGGAGTTAATAAAACAAAAAGCCTTTGACTCCACCCTATTGAGAAGAGCTGTATGTGGGGAACCTTCCCACACATGAGAGTTGTACTCCACGCAGGGGCGGATAAAACCCCTGTATAGAGTAAACAATTGTGCAGGGGTAAAGAACGAACGGAGTTGGTTAAGTACACCTAATCTCTTGGAAGCAGATTTTACAAGAGATGTAATATGATCTTTCCAAGATAAGTCCCGAGTAAATGAAACCCCAAGCATGTTCAAGGATGATGCAGGATTAAGCTGAATATTATAAAACATTAGTGGGTATACCTGTGGAAGATTTTGTCAGGTTGATAGGTGTAAGAACTGAGTCTTAGATGCATTAAAAACAACCAGATTATTTTTACCCCAGTCAGAGATACGAGCCAAGTCAGACATTAGGTGTGCAATAGCCTCATCCCTTGTTTGTTGAAGTAACTGCTGAGATGGGCGTTGCAGGAACCGAAAGGAAAGGTGAAGGGTGGAGTCATCAGCGTATGAGTGGATAGGGTTAGATGTACAGCTTAGAAGGTCATTGATGAATAAAAGGAAGAGAGTTGGTGATAGGACATAGCTCTGAGGAACACCACTGTTGATAGATCTAGGAGAAGAACGATGGCCGTCTACAACAGCGGCTATAGAACGACCAGAAAGGAAGCTAGCAATGAAGGCACAGATAGAAGGATAGAAACCGTAAAAGGGCAGTTTGGAAATTAAAGATTAATGCCCAACTCGATCGAAAGCCTTTCATATGTCAAGTGCAATGGCAAAGCTTTTGCCAGAGGCCCGAAAGGAGGATGACCAGGAGTCTGAAAGGTACAGTAGATGAGAAGATCGCCAGTGGAGCGTCCCTGACGGAACGCGTACTGACGATCAGAAAGAAGGTTGTGATAAGAAAGATGCCTTAAAAGTTTTGTATTGAGAATTGACTGGAAAACGTTTGAAATACAGGACGTTAAAGCAATTGGACGATAGTTGGAAGGTTGGGAGTGGTCACCCTTCTTTGGGACTGGCTGAATGAGAGCAAACTTCCAGCAAGACGGAAAGGTACAAGTTGACAGACAAAGGCGAAAGAGTTTGCATAGGCAGGGTATAAGCACAGAAGCACAGTTCCTGAGAACAACAGAAGGGACTCCATCAGGCCCATATGCCTTGTTAGTACTGAGGCCAGTGATGGCAGAAAATACATCAGCTGAAGAAATTTTAATGTCAGCCATGAAGAAGTCAGAGGGTGGAAGTGATGGAGGAACAGCACCAGAATCGTCTAAAGTGGAATTGGAGGAGAAAGTCTGTGCGAGGAGATCTGCTTTAACAGTAGAAGAAATAGCTACAGAACCACCAGAGTAGGAAAGAGGAAGGAAGGATGATGAGGTAAAGTTGTTAGAAAGGCTTTTGGCAAGGTGCCAGAAGGGGCGGGAAGAATTCGAGTTGGAGAGTTGAGAGCATTTAGTACGGATGATTTTTTTTTTTTTTTTTTTTTTGTGTGCTGGTATAACCTTCCTCTGATTATAGATGCATATCAACTTTTCTATCGTTTTACAATCTGAGGTCCAATGACCGGAGGACCTATGATATCTGCAATATGCTTCGAAACCTTTTGCCTATCTCTTTTCGTTTTAATGTAACACTCCGATTTTGTGTGACCAGGCTTTGTGCAATAGTAACAGAGAGTGTTACTTGAGTTCGACCTATGAGGTATTCTTCCATTTGCTTGTCTTTGTGCCGATCGATGTCTACTGGGACTTCGGCCAGACTTTTGTACCGCCCTGTTACCTAGTGTGCAGGAACGAGTCCTTGAGCTAACCTGGCTGTGTTTGTTTCTTAACTGGTCGTGATTCTCTCTGGTCCTTGCCAGGACTTGGCTTATTTATCCCTGCTATAATTTCTGGCACGTTAGCCTGTGGTGTGTCAGTCAAACAGCTTAACTGCAGTTTAATTCCACCTCATAAATGAAATCAAGTAAACTCATCCCTGAATTATATGGGATGGTTTTCGAAATCTTTAATATCCTGTCAGGAAATTGGCGTAGGGAAGATATGTAGCCAATGATGTCAATGACATGCACTGAAGGAATATTACCATCCTCCGTGACCCAGTCTGAGTTTTCTAGGCTAGATAACAGGGTTTTCTTAATGGTGGAAATATCTGCTGTAACTTCCCCTAGATCTAAGCCTGAATGTGTTTACCTAAGTAGGTCTGCAATTTTGTGTAATTCTGGGATTATGCCACCAAGAAAATTCTTGCCTCTAGAGAATTTCCTGAGAAATTCTGTCTTAAATTGCTGTAAATGTTGAAGCTCCCAACAGCTTGTCCGGCCTGAGCAAATTGCCAGCTGGGCATCGTTCTTGGTTTATTCTAGCTGAAAAAAACAGCTATTTTTTCCTTTCTCGTCTGTAATGTGTCTTCTAATGAAATACTGCTGACATTGTTCAGTAAGTGTGTTTATGTCTATCTTGTCTTTTTCCGTACCAGAGAATTTTGGTAGTTCATTGTCTTCATGACAAATATACACTGGAAATGGAGTAATACTGCGATTTTGTGGAGAAGGTACTGCACTAGTACTTCCTTCATCGACATTAGGCATCTTTACTGTGTTTTTCTCGCAATCGTCATTTACAGGCAATTTATGTTTTCCCTGACCTTAATACTCTATGGTGTAAGTTATAGTAAACTGGAATAAATTATTATAAAGTTCACTATCTACAGCAGAAATTTCTGACCAAGTGTCATCGTCATTTACTTCAGCGTAAACTGCATCTGTTTGCTGTTTTTTATGTAGTGTGTGTTTTGTTTCCTGAGTTTGGTTTTCCGCTTGTTCCTGAGTTTCTGATGGTGTTTCGGAATTTATGTTTTGTTGATCGTTTTCTGGTGTTTGTGTCAGGGTATTTGTCACTCTTAACGTCGATCCTTCGGGCGCTAATTGTGGAACATTACTTAGCATAATGGGATTACACACTGAATCATATTTTACTTATCTCTTGATTGTTTATAAAATTAAAATTATAAGACACATGTGTAAGTGTAAATTGTGTAATTGGCTTTCACTGTGTAGTTCGTAATATTTATGATGATGAATATATAAATATATATATATATATATATATATATATATATATATATATATATATATATATATATATATATATATATATATATATATATATATATATATACATATATATATATATATATATATATATATATATATATATATATATATATATATATATATATATATATATATATATATATATATAATTGCTTGGTTCGTTAACAAAGTGATAGTATTTTATGAATAGTTATGTAAGTGGTGAAGTGTTAACTAATACAACCTTAGTTAGAATAAATCAACTCACCAGAACAGCAGTGGAGATACAGTCGTGGTGTTTCTTGAATGTTGATTACATCTGGGGTCAAGACGCTCACTCTCCTCTTTCTTGTGGTGGAGGTCAGATATCACACACGTCACTTGGTAGGGTTTGGTTGAGGTAGGCCAGGTTGTTGTATGACAGCATCAGCATTCGGTGTCGTTGGAGGGGTAGGCAGACAGGCTGGCAGGCAGGCAGGTGTAGGATGGCAGGCTGGCATTGTCAGGCACTCGGACTGATTGGCGGGTTAAGACGATCTTAGCAAATGATGACTGTGCTGACCTGCTGCCTCACTGTGGTAGTAGTGGCGAGGAAGAAGATGGTGCGGGTCGTGGTGGAGAAGGTGGAGGTCGTGGTGGAGGGTGGTGGAGGTTCAAGGAGGGAGAAAATGTGCTGATGTTACATCATTATGTTTGGTCAACACACAGATGCACTTCCTCCTTTCTCACATTCCTTGTTGTTGTTTGTTCTTCTTCTTAACTTGTACTGATTGATTTTCCTTACTTAACTTGCAGGCTTGTAGAGTTGTTGATAGACATACTTTATCACTGCTATTGATTCTCGTAGATCGTGGAGTTGCGATTGAGGTGATTAGAAGTGAGTCATATTTGTTTAATTTGTTGATTGTTGCTCGTAGAGGAGTGGCAGAATGCTGTGGTTGAGGCGTTAATCAGCTTCGTTTACAGCTCGCCACCACTCTCAGTGAATGTAGTGAGGTAGATATCGTAGTATAAACTCGTATGGCGTAACTTGATTGTGTTTTGTTTTCGCCATTCACCACCAATCTCGATAGCGTGGTCTTAGGTACTTGTAGGGAGATAGGGAAATCGATTATGGATCGTTAAATTCATCCAGAATAAAGTAGTGAGATGTAGTGTTAACGAGGTGAGTTACAGCACTCTTGGCTTACGAAGTTTATTGCACACAGTTATAATAGTGAGTTACAATGTGGCGGAGCGTGACCCTAGTGTTTGGACCTTCTCTCTGGCTCTTCTCTCCCCTTTCTCTGATCTGAAGGGAATCTCTCCGACATAATGTACAGCTCGGAGAGGACGTGTGTGTGTGACGTAATGTCTGGTAGGTTTCCATCCACGTGGACTAACTCACTAGGGCTGGTTACTCCACGTATTTGAATGCGTCGTGAAATTCTTGGTCGTCTGGACTACGAGGAAGTTTGAGATAATCATATGGTTAAGGATTCTTGATGGTCTGGGGAAACAAGGTTGTGGATATACATTATGTGAACTGACAGTCCTAGTGAGAAACTGTGTATGTCTCCAGCAGACACGACTCCCGGTACCTCGTGTTCATGAGATCTATACTAATGCCTATGTAATGTCTACAGTACACACACACACACACACACACACACACACACACACACACACACACACACACATATATATATATATATATCAAAGTCATTATAAGGCAGGTTACGTTTAATTTCTCATTCTTATGTCTGTTGACAGAAACGGTTAAGGCAAGTATAACATTAAATAAACTATATTATCGCGTTTGGGAGGGGATTTGGGGTGTTCAATTTCTGCCTAATATGGAAGTACTGAGTAGGAGTTTTAAATAACAACAGGAAATTAAGGGGAAATAGTGCTGGGTCTCAGGGTACATAGTATCACTCGAGAAGTGCACAATGACATCAGTCCCCATCCCCTCTTGTTTCTTTGCTTTTTGGTCTTCCCATCACTATACCTGCTGCATTTTTTCAAAATCTTTGTCTATCTATCTATCTATTGCCAGACACCTGAATCCCTTCGGGGTGGCCACAAACAAATCGCATCCACGTCGCCCTGTCTCACGCCATTTCACTGCCCTGCTCCCAACTCACACCCCTCTCTCTCATATACCCCTCCACCCCATCCCTCCATCTCATCCTCGGCCTCCCTCTCCCTCTCCCCCCTCCACCTCATTTACATACACTCTCCTCATCAGTCTTTCACCGTCCATCCTCTCCACATGGCCAAACCACTTCAGTGTGTTCCTGCTAACGCTTCCTCTCACATCCACATCCATACCAAAATGCTCCTTTATATCCTCATTTGTCAGCCTGTCCTTCCATGTGACTCCACAGGCTCCTCTTAACCCACCCCGTCCCGACCACTTTTTCACCACTGGTACCCCCCAATCCCGACCATTTTTGCACCCAATTTTTTTTGGCTAAAACTTTTGCTTTTGGTCAGAAACAATGGTCAATCACGAAGAAAGTGTTCACCGGGGTCCATAAGTTGCCTAAACAGGTATACCTTCGTCACACCTGGTACCGTGTTCTCTGTAGGTGGTCTGAGGCTCTCACGTTTTCTATGGTATTATAAGTCTGGGAAACCAATGAAAGTAAGTAGATATGAATTTATTACAAACATAAAACATGTGATACAAGAGTAAATTGGATTTTATACAAAAATAGAGGTGAAATAAGCATTGTACCATCGGGCGAACCGAGCGAAATCGGCCAAACTGTTCACGATGAATCGCTAACATTGCTGAATCATGATACATATCATTTTTTCTACTTACATAATACATATCATTTTTTCTACTTACATAATACATCTCCAATAACATTATACCATTTTATATTTTATTGAACTGTTTTTACGTATTCACAGGCCTTTCGATAACATTTAGCATAATGTTAGCGCTTATTTACGTGGTGAGTGAACTCACTGTGACTGATGTTTCAACTCGTATTGTGTTTTTTCAACTTACATAATACTTTCCTAATAACATTATACACTTTTCCACTTTAGAGAACTGTTTTGAGATAGTTTCAAGCCTTACGTAAATATTTAGCGTAATAATAGCTCATAATAACACAGAGGGTGAAGTCGCTATGAGTATTATTTCAACTTACAACCTATTTTTGTACTTATATAATACTTCTCCACTAACATTACACATGTTTCCACTTGATATAATTGCTATCACATAATAGGAGACCTTACTATTCTACTGAGCGTCATATTATCGCATATTTACACAGTGAGTGTTATCGCGATATCATTTGTTTCATCTTACACTAGTATCCAACTTATAAATTACTTTCCTACTAACATTACACACTTTTCCACTTTATATCATTCCTATCACATACTTACAGACCAGAATGTTCTACTGAGCGTAATATTTTCGCAGATTTACACAGTGGGTGTACTCGTGACATCATTTGTTACAATTTACACTATTTTTCAACTTATACATTACTTTCCTGCTAACATTACACCCGTTTCCACTTTATATTCTTGCTATCACATGTTTACTGACCAGAGTGTTATACTGAGCGTCATATTTTCGCAGATTTACACAGTGGGTGTAGTTTTGATATCACTTCTTTCAACTTACACTATTTCTCAACTTATACATTACTTTCCTGCAAACATTACACCCGTTTCAACTTTATATAAGACTTAGAAAATACTGACTGGCCTTACCATTATACTGAGCGTCATATCACCATCCCACAGAGTTTCAGTAGTGTAGGAAGTTATGGTACTCTCTGAAACATGGCTGAAGGCACAACGCAACATTGGTGGTGGTGGGGGAGGTTGGGGAGGTGGATAGCGGCGCCTTTCATCACTCGCACTTCTCTTCCCTCTCCCTTTTCCTTTACCCTTTCCCTTCCCTTTCCTTCCTTTCCCCACATCCTGGGGCTGTGGGGAGGAAGTTTGGGAATATTGTGTGGCGAAAGACGTGCTGGGGAGTGGCTCCACCTCCTCTCCCCTAGGCCTACGTGCACCACGTGCTCATGCTGCCTCCCTCACACCACTTTCCCTTTCACCCTGCACTCCCGCCACACCACTTTCCCTTTCACCCCGCGCTCCCACCACACCACTTTCCCTTTCACCCCGCACTTCCACCACACCACTTTCGCCTTCCCCAGACAAAACACTAGGACCATACCTTATTTGCCTTCTCGCCCCACCTTCTGATCCTCGGGGTGAGATTTTTTCCTTCCCCAACCACGAGGCAACATCACGTCCTAAGCCGCCGTCCTCGTCCACGTCCTTGTCCTCATCAGAATCTCTCTCTAGGGGATGGAGAGAGGTCCGTGCAGGTGGTTTGGGTGCAGGCTGGCCTTCCCTTGCCTTACGATATGTCACATACCACTTTTTCCGGGGTGAAGGGACCTCCTCATCATTGCTTGTTATTTCTTCCTCTGGCTGGACGTAATCTCGATCCACCACATCATCATCAAGTGGAGAATCACTATCTCCAGTGAAGGCCTCCAGGGCGGATGCTATTTCGTCGTCTGAGAGACCTTTCCGCGCCATGTCTGACATGGGTCACTGCTAACGGGTGAGTGACCGAGACAAGGGCGAGCGCGGGTCACGCGGGGTCTGGGATGCTGCCCGCCTGGTGGCAGGTAGGGGAGGCTTGGGTAGGTGGGCGAA
The DNA here is from genome assembly GCF_032717465.1 of Coenobita brevimanus. Taxonomy (NCBI): domain Eukaryota; kingdom Metazoa; phylum Arthropoda; class Malacostraca; order Decapoda; family Coenobitidae; genus Coenobita; species Coenobita brevimanus. The sequence continues at coordinate 23,198,297 of NC_136968.1, read as the reverse complement.
TCGAAAATCTCGCGCGAATTTTGAAAATTGTGGAAATTATGAACCTTGCAATTAGAGGACGTTGAAGTACGTCAACGGGATTGGCAGTGACAAAACGTGAGGACGTGGAAGTACGTCGACGGGGCGCCGCGGGTTAAATAACTCATTTCCACTGCTTTCACCCTTGACTTGTGTCCTGCCAGCAACGTCCACGCTTCACTTCCATATGTTAGAGCTGGTATCACAATACTGTCATGTAACAAGTTTTTCACTTCCATGCTCACTTCCCTGTTTCTTATCGCTGCCTTCAAGGAACTTGCAATGTTTCTTCCTTGTTGTACCCTTTCAAGCACTTCACCCTCCAAACTTCCATCCTTACTCATCACACTACCCAAGTATTTAAACGTACTCACATTTTCCAATTCCTCACCATCCAACCTCACTGTACATTCACTGACTTCACCTCTCTCAAAGACCATCACTTTACTCTTCCCTACATTCACCTTTAGATTCCGTTTCTTACACACTCCCAAACTCATCCACCAAACCTTGCAGCTCCCCTTCATCTTCACTCAGTAACACAGTATCATCTGCAAACAACAGTACAGGGAGTTTCCAAACACTAACCCTCTCTCACGAGGGCCACTCCAACATCCACTACCCTACCGTGTACCTCTTTTACTACCCCATCCATGTACAGATTGAACAGCCATGGAGACATGACACATCCCTGTTTCAACCCAACCTTTGAAAAGAAAAATTCACTCAGTTCACCATCCACACGCACTGCAGCCTTAACACCATCATACATACACTTCACAGCATTCAACAACTTTCCATCTGCAGATGGAAAGTTATTGAATGCTGTGAAGTGTATGTATGATGGTGTTAAGGCTGCAGTGCATGTGGATGGTGAACTGAGTGAATTTTTCTTTTCAAAGGTTGGGTTGAAACAGGGATGTGTCATGTCTCCATGGTTGTTCAACTAAAAGTCCATGGGATGGAATGAACCCCTGCTGAGAAAAGAGTCTTAGTAAAATAACGTTCGGCATCATTGATAGTTGAAAAATCAGTAACCTTGTAGGCAGATACACAAAGTTCCTCAAAGAGAGACCAATCAGCCTGATCGAGACACGAGCATGGCATATGGGCTTCAGGAACAGAGCGGGTAGACTGGACCAACACATGATAATGGTCACTACCATGCAGATCATCCAAAACCTCCCAAGAATAATCAAGGGCACAGTCAGAGGAGGAGATGGAGAGATCAGTGACAGAATACGTGTCAGTTTGAACATGAAAATGGGTCGGCCTCCCATCATTTAGGACAAACCAAATCTAAATCCCCAACCAAAGAGGCAAGAGGAGCACCCCAGGGATTTGAAAGAGAGTCACATCATAAAGGATGATGGCCATTAAGGTCACCAAGGAGTACAAACGGGGGTGAAAGTTGACTGATGAGGGCCTCCAGATCAGCACACTTAACAGGAACGGAAAGTAGAAGGTACAGACAACAGATGGTATAGCACCTCCCAGTGTGCATCTGTACCGCTAGAACTTGAAGGGGAGACTGTATCGCAAAGGAAATAAAGTGGACATCAGATTGGCACAAAATTGCACATCCACCACTGTGACTGCCAGGAGGAGATGCATGGAAGACTTCATACCCCCTGATGGAAGGAAATGGTCTATCCCCTATCATTGTCTCCTGAAGACAGACATAGAGCAGGCTCAAAGCAGAGAGTAATAACTGCAATTCTTCCCAGTTTGCCATGGCTCCCCTGCAATTCCATTGAAAACAAACTGGTACTGACTGAGCCATACAAATTAGTATATTATGAAATGAGAAACACCAAGGCTATGTAGCAACCTTGCTGAGAAGGGTGTGAAAGCCCTTCTTCCCAGACGTGGAGCTCTGCCTTACCAACTGAGAAGACGTCGAAGATTAATTTAGAGTTTCCACGGGTGAAAGGACTCTTACCCCGAGACTAGTCCTGGTCATCGCTAGAACAAGCCTGAGGCACAGAGACCTTCCTGGAAGACCCACTCACTCCATCTGAATCCCCATGCAGGGGTCCAGGTGGCACTTTGGGGCCAACCGGACCCTCCCCAACGTAATCAACCAAGGGTCAGCTGCTGAGTGACTGATCAGAAGTAGCAGGCAACCGAGCCGTTTGAGTATCTAAAGACCCAGACCCCGCCACACCTGAGTAAGAAGTGACTGGAATCTTAGCCCTTTTGTTCATGGTAAGATTCAATAAGATTTGCATTCCACAACACATCGGCTTTCTCCCCTCCCCCCACCGCCTGCCGTGCACTCCAAAAAAGTGTATTCTCGGTTTACTTTCACCACCCAAACATATTTATTTTGCCACAAAACCCACATATTCTTATTTGTTGATGTTTGTTCTACACGATGAGCAAGAAAACAAAAAAAATTACTACCGTACACATACATCAGGGCGATGTGAATAAACATTTGGGAACATATATCTCACTTCCAAACATCATAGTCCGAATGTTTACTAATCTATCTCTACATGTTTTACATCATTTGAAAGAGAATTTTATTAGCTTTCGAATGGTTTTGTCAGCATTGTGGTATGTGGTATGATTTTCGATTAATAAGGGAAAAAGTTAAACCTATTTCTGACAGACAACAGAGTTTTTATTCGGGGAGCTCTAGCGAAAAACTTTTCTGGCAATGTTACGTTTATAGTTTATCATCTTATGCAGAATTTCAAGGGTTTTCATTTGATATCAGAACGGTTCTCCTACGTCTCATAGTTTTCGAGAAAAAATGAAAAAATAAAAACTACAGCGTACCCACATTGTGCGTGACTGTAGGATGGTTTCCTGCATCACTCAAAGCTCCTGCACGTATTTCACCAATTCCTTGTACACTAGATATGCTCACTATATTCACATGATTCACTGTCACAATTTTTATAGTGGAATACTCACATTTGGTGCAGGGTAGGGGCAGTGTCATTGATTAGAAACAGTAGCACAATCTTCGTTGGGGCAAAGGCTGATAATGACCAGGAACACTTCAGAAACACCTAATTTCCTATTCCAGACACCAAATCTAATCACAATAGTGCCCAAGAACTATACATAAGCACTATTGGTTAGTGAAAGGGGCAATAGAGGAGATTTAAAGGGGCAAGACTGGACATTACCTTCCCCACTCACAGCTCCTTTGGTACTGGAAAACCTCTCTGCTCTCTCACGGGTATCGGGACCCACAGTTGCCAACTCATTGCTTTTGACGAGAGCCAGACAGGCTATGACGGCTCCAAAAATGACGCAAATCGACCAAAAACTTTTTTTTAGTGAATATTTTATGGTTTCATGACACTGAAGTCATCACTGTTTATTTATGAGGAAAGACCCTAATGACACCTAATCCGTCACCGTGTACGAAAGGGTTAGAAAGACAATCACGAACACCCACCAACAGGTTGCCGAGCAAAGAGCCCCTACAGAGTCTTCATGTGGGACAGAAGTTTGAACCTTAGAAGGAGGGGAATCACCCAGACTCCTCACTCCTCACCTGTTTGAGGTTGGCAGACTCAGCCTCCATCTCTACACGAGAACTCGAGGACATACTAGAAACTGTAGAGACACACTGTAGGGAAGACTGAACACCAGTAGCAGAGCAAGCAGATGGTACAGGGGCAGCAGCCAGTATGGGAGTGTCACGAATCAATTCGCGACATTTCCTTTTTGTGAGAAGCCACGAACTATTAGTGGAAAACTCACTGTGTATCGCTCAGCTAACCGTTTCTCCCTCCATTACGGAGTATACTTTCAAATCATTCGTCACCGTTTTCAAAAAGGTGACCGATTTAATGCACGTCACTAAGTGCTGTACTGAGCGATACTATTGTTTTTTATTGTTCGCCCCTGCTCATTCGACCGTTAAAAAAATGCGGCCGAGTGCTCCGCTTTCCCACGACTTACTCAGTCTTGTGTTTGATGTGACGGAGGAAGGTCCTGTGCCGCAGTGTGAGAGGTCAGCTAGTACCCAAACTCCACTTCACAGTTAGTCCAGTCTTCCCACCCATCTGGTGATACGCAGCATTCATCGACTATAGTATTTCTTTTGTGTATTTTCTAGTTATAAGAGTTTAATTAAGGTGTTTTTTTTAGACGTAAGTATTTAGCTCGTGTGAGAGTGAGTGAGTGCGTCTCATTGATTTGAAATGTAACGTTAAATTTATTTTTGTAATTAATAAATTTAACAGTTCCTTTTTCGAGCTTAATGTAAAGTAAAAATCTTGTTTCATTTTTCCATAATTAAGCTTATTTTCCATATAGCTCCTAGCTTGCATAAACGTTTGCTTTCATAACTGGTACTTAGACCAGTCTTGTTGTTTTAACTTAATATCCGTTGTGCCATCTGGGGAGTTAAGCATCGGCAAGAACCTGATGTTAGTATTAGTTATTTATTGTCAGGGGTGATGTAACTTTCTCCAGAGGCTAACAGTACAGTAATTCAGCAATTGTGAGTAATTAGTCTCTGCTGTGTACTGTTGAGAAAGTTTATAAATTCTCGTTCTTGAGAATCTTAGCAAGTCAGCGTAAAGTAATCGTTGCTTGATGTAGCAAGACAATCATTGTCTCTGCTCTTCAATATTATTGAATATTATTATCAAATTAAATAATATTTAACCATTTATTCCAAAATTACCGCGATATTATAAAAACCCCGTGACAATTGGCGACCTCATTCCAGGATATTAACTCCTAGCTCTAAAGCTATTCACGAGATAGTGCTCACTCATTCATATTTAGGTATTTATCATTAAAGTTTATAGGCACAAGTTTACTGGTGTTTACCGTTAATTTAGCAAGTGAGTTTTTGCTTTATTAATCAATAGAGTACTTAACTCTAGTTTATTCTTGGTAACGCCAGACGATTTTATTCGCTTCTGGGAAGTCAGCGTACCCATTGTGTTTATTATTGAGTCTTCCCAATCATTTGCATTTTTGCTTTAATTTTTGCCAGTTAACTAGATAAGACTGGTCACCACTAGCTTGTGTCTGTATTCTTTATTTGTTTATTAGCATTCGTTTGCGAAGCAGCAATCAGTACTGAGTCGCTAGTTACTTAGTAAATTGAGCTAGCATCATGGCAGCCAGTGCTTATGTACAGGAAGCCAAAGATATTGGTCTCACAGACCCAGAGAAAATACAGAGTTACGTTCTCTCACGGTTCAATTACGAGCAAGAACGTGAGAAAGATGCTCGTGAAGAGCGTAGGATTCAGCGCGAGTACGAGCGAGAACAGCGCGAATACGAGCGAGAACAGCGCGAATACGAGCGAGAACAGCGTGAGGAACGCGAAAACAGCGTGAACACGAACAAAAACAACGCGAGCTCGAGTTAGAAAAAGAGCGACAACAGCGCGAACACGAGCTAGTACAAGAGCGAGAACAGCGCGAATACGAGCGTGAACAACGAGACAAAGAACGAGAACATGAACTTGAAGTGCTGAAGCTCAAGCGAGATTCCTTGGGTTCAGACATCTGGTGCAGTTGGTTCAAGCTCCACGAGCGCTCTCCTGCACATGTTATGGCGACCCCACACATCAAGCTTCCCCCATACAAAGATGGCTTTTAACGAATCGAGCCATACATAGCTCGATTTGAAGACATGGCTCAGCTTTACCAGCTCGATGATGCAGCTAAGCGGCTTCAGTTTCTTAGCCTGTTTGAGGGCCCTGCCCTCGATATTCTCCACAGAATTCGTGGAGACAATCTCACGTATGAAGTGATGAAAGCTGCACTCATTAAGGCGTATGGTCTCACAGTAGACGACGCCAAAGCTCAGTTCATGCGAGCTCGTCTCCAAGACAAGGAGACAGCTGTTCAGTTCCTCGACCGTCTCACTGCTTACCTAGGTGAGTGGATGGAGAAAGATGAAACTCCTTCCACGCGTGAGGGGATAATTGACCTTATGCTGCGTACACAGCTAGAGAGGTCGTGGCCTGCTGAGCTTATGGCACAGCTTAAGATCTGCCAGGTGAAAGATGCCAGCCAAATGGTAGAGAAGGCTGACGCATTCTTTACTGCATACGGGTATCAAGCTCGCAAGCAGCAAAACACCTGGAACAGAAAACCTGATAAGTCTGGGAAGCCGTCTCAGACTGAATCCCAGCAACAAGGCCATTCTCAGAATAATGGCCAAGGTCCAAAACCGCAGTGGAAGGACCAGGGGCAAAACACTCAGAAACCTGAGTGGAAGAGGTACAAGTACCCTAACCAGCAGCAGTATCAGCCACGCAACCGACCGTCGGGACAAACTTTTTCACCACCAGCTCAAAAGAGGCAGGAAGCTAATGCAGCCTTCATTCCTCAGCAGCAGCCTGGTGGTCACGTCCATACCAGTGTGGGTACTTCCCCACAGTTCACTAGTCCCACAGTGACAGTGAACCCCCCTCCACAGATGGCCAATGTTCCATCTTATAACTCACAAGGCACAATGTTTGCCACATCAATTCAGCAGCCTCATGAGTGGCTAGCTGCTTCCTCCACAGGCCCTCCCACAGGTGACAGTACCTTCCTTGTACAGCCAGGGTTTGTGGGAGACATTCCTGTGAAGGTCCTGAGAGACAATGGTTCCTCAGGTTGCTCTGTCAAGCAGAGTTTAGTTCGGCCTGAGCAGTATACAGGTCGACAGATCCATGCAAAGCTTATTGATGGATCAGTGAGATTGTTCCCTGAGGCATGTATCCAGGTGGCATCTCCATTTTATACTGGTACGACACTTGCGGTTGTCATGCCAGAGCCTCTATTTGACTTAATAGTAGGCAATATTCAAGGAGTCAAGGATAGTTGCTCCGATGACGCTACTCAGACTTCGGCTGCTGCGGTAACACGAGCCATGGCTGAGGCTCCAGATTGTGTCACCCCAGTGATCATTGAATCGCCGCAAGATCTGATGTGTAGCCAACTTGTTGTGCAAGAACAACATTCTGACCCGACACTTGCTACCGTGCGGAACAAACAAAAGGGTCGAGTGATTAAGTATTCACGGGGAGGTCGAGCCAAGTTCCTTCGCAAACAAGGACGGCTCTACCGTGAGTCACGAACACCCGAGGGCGAGGTTCGACTGCAGTTTGTCGTTCCCGCCCAGTACCGCCCAGCAGTGTTACAATGGGGTCATTGTTCAGCCTCAGGAGGTCACATGGGCAAAAGGAAGACCCAGGGCCGTATCCGAGCTGACTTTTTCTGGCCAGGGATGGGACGAGACATAGATAGTTTTGTCCGTTCCTGCAGTGTGTGCCAAAGTATCACCACTAATCAGGGACATGCCCTTCCTGTGCCGTTTCTAACCACACCTGTAATCTCTGAGTCAGTTGAGAGACAGGATAGTGGTAATGTGGGTGTAGACCTGATGTCTCACCTACTAGCTGCTTTCTAACTAGCAACTGCTGTATGTTGGGTTCCGTAATAGGCATCCTAAGCGATTTGAGTAATCCAAGGACCAGCCTGGTTCCCAGTTAAAAGTGTAGACCAGACGTCTCACTCGTTGGCCCTACAGGACACAGTATATCCAGGGCTTGTACATACATGTATACCATAAGTTAAGGGGGAAGTTTGAGAACCTTGCAGAGACAGTCCGAGGCTGTGTATGAATTACCTTGTGGAATGTCTCGAGCTGTGGGCCTCTCTGAGGATTCCCGGAGAATGCACATTACCCACATGAGTGTTCACACCCACGGTGGGTGTTAAAACGTGACCTGCCCGAGATTGCATAGCGATTTTCAGCTTCCTGTATTACTCGTAAGTGTAGAGTTAGGTTAACCAGTAAACTGCCCATTCTAAGCAATTTGTGAATTCAAGAACTGGCACGTTTCCTGGTTAATAATGTTAGGTTAACCAGTAAACTGCCCGTTCTAAGCAATTTGTGAATTCAAGAACTGGCACGTTTCCTGGTTAATAATGAAAGCGTTAACCAGTAAGCTATAAGGGTTCTAAGCAATTTGTGAATTCAAGAATTACGTTTCCTGGTTAATAATGACAAGTACTGATTGCTAGGCAGAGAGAGAGAGAGACAGAAATAACAGTTTTGATGCTCCACCTTAATTCTTCGCAGGTGTAGCTGGTGGGTGCAGTATTGCCGTGCAGATCAGCTGGCCGTTCGTGTTGCATGCTGCCGCCCCTTCTCTTCTGCCTCGTCATCATTATTTTACTATAAATTTGTATTACTGTGTCATTTTACACGTAGGTACAGTTACACTACAACTGTCACACCTACACCGTGTATTACATACACAACACTACATAACAATTAGTTGTTAATGTAAATGTAGCGAACTTTCGCTCAGTTTGACCTGAGTACAGGATTTTCACAGTCGTCACGGAGTTTTTCCCTCAAGCTTGTTTCTATTAACGTAACACGAGGTTTTTCGCTCACTGGCGACTGCGACTTTCTCCTGTAGCAGGATAGCACACACACCACAGTGTGAATCTTGTGCGAATGACTTAGGATGTGTACATATATATATATATCCACAAATTGTTTCCCATAAGGAAAAAATTTAACATTCTAAGGGCGTAATGTCACGAATCAATTCGCGACATTTCCTTTTTGTGAGAAGCCACGAACTATTAGTGGAAAACTCACTGTGTATCGCTCAGCTAACCGTTTCTCCCTCCATTACGGAGTATACTTTCAAATCATTCGTCACCGTTTTCAAAAAGGTGACCGATTTAATGCACGTCACTAAGTGCTGTACTGAGCGATACTATTGTTTTTTATTGTTCGCCCCTGCTCATTCGACCGTTAAAAAAATGCGGCCGAGTGCTCCGCTTTCCCACGACTTACTCAGTCTTGTGTTTGATGTGACGGAGGAAGGTCCTGTGCCGCAGTGTGAGAGGTCAGCTAGTACCCAAACTCCACTTCACAGTTAGTCCAGTCTTCCCACCCATCTGGTGATACGCAGCATTCATCGACTATAGTATTTCTTTTGTGTATTTTCTAGTTATAAGAGTTTAATTAAGGTGTTTTTTTTTTAGACGTGAGTATTTAGCTCGTGTGAGAGTGAGTGAGTGCGTCTCATTGATTTGAAATGTAACGTTAAATTTATTTTTTGTAATTAATAAATTTAACAGTTCCTTTTTCGAGCTTAATGTAAAGTAAAAATCTTGTTTCATTTTTCCATAATTAAGCTTATTTTCCATATAGCTCCTAGCTTGCATAAACGTTTGCTTTCATAACTGGTACTTAGACCAGTCTTGTTGTTTTAACTTAATATCCGTTGTGCCATCTGGGAGTTAAGCATCGGCAAGAACCTGATGTTAGTATTAGTTATTTATTGTCAGGGGTGATGTAACTTTCTCCAGAGGCTAACAGTACAGTAATTCAGCAATTGTGAGTAATTAGTCTCTGCTGTGTACTGTTGAGAAAGTTTATAAATTCTCGTTCTTGAGAATCTTAGCAAGTCAGCGTAAAGTAATCGTTGCTTGATGTAGCAAGACAATCATTGTCTCTGCTCTTCAATATTATTGAATATTATTATCAAATTAAATAATATTTAACCATTTATTCCAAAATTACCGCGATATTATAAAAACCCCGTGACAGGGAGTAGCAGCCGGTACAGGAGTAGCAGCCAGTACAGGAGTAGCAGCTGGTACAGGAGTAGCATCCAGTACAGGAGCAGTAGCTGGTACAGGAGCAGCAGCTGGACAAGATGCAGACTGCAAAGGCACTGAGTCTCTTGGGGAATACAAGGAGGGAAAGTAGGACATCCTGTATTGGACAAGAGATGAGGAGGAAGGTCAGAATGAGGAGCAGGGGCCCCATGACAGCGCACAGCAGACTTTGGTCTAGAAAGAATAGAAGTGAAAGACACACCAGGGCGGACATACATATTCATGACACGGTCCTTAGCTTTGGTAAAACTTAGCCTCTCTGTGGCTCTGAGAGATAAAATTTTGTGTTCCATTTTGTAACTGTCACAAGGTTTAGAAGAAGCAGCATGCTCACCACCACAATTGACACAAGATACAGAACCAGGGCATTCCACACCCTCATGAACATCTAAACCACATGTTGCACATACTGCTGGAAGGCCTAGGGCCAGGTACCTACAGGTTCAGCCAATATGACCCAAATGCTGGCAGTGGAAACATCTACGAGGCATAGGGACATAGGGCCTAATACTGTATTGGTACCATGCAGCGTCAAGAACAGCAGGGAGGCTCAATGAATCAAGTCACAATCAAGGATGGAGTTGGCACAAGGTCACCATTTATCTTCTTCTTAATCCTCTCAACCTTTATTACATTCTGGGCAGACAACTCTTCAACAAGGCATGCCTCATCGTAAATCAGTAGTTCCTTAGCATAGACAGCGCCATGAGAATGATTCAAGGAAGCATGGGGGGAGCACGTAACTGACTGACCAGAAAGCATGGATAAAGACAGAACAGTCACACTCCGAGAAGGGTCAGACACCTCTACCAACTACCTGCCATCAGCCTGTGGAACAGCTTTAGGGGCCGCACCACATGTGGCGACCAGTTCTCGATGTGTTCAAAAGATATCACACTTTCTGAGGTCTACCCCAGCAGGGCCACGAATGACTAAGAACTTGACAAAAGGTTCAGGAGGAGGAGCACTCAAAATAGTGCCTGATCCTCTAACATAGGGGCCCTGAGGGCCAGGTACACTCCTGGACCCCTGCCTGTGATCCCTGTTACGGGAGCCACCGGATTGGGGAGGCAAGGCAGGGGAGGCTAAATCCCCCATGGAGCCACATGGAACCTGGAAGGGATCCAAAGTGGCCACAAGTGATGGCCCAGAAGAGCTGATGTCTGGGAGAGAGGCAGGTCGAGGCACATTAACCCATCACATCCCGACCAATTTTCCACCACTGACTTCCCCCAGTCCCGATCATTTTTGGGAAAAAAATTTTTTGGTTCAAACCTCCTCATTTGGTGAGAAACATCGAAAATTTATAGAGAAATCGCTCACCTGAGGTTTAAAATACTCGATACAGCTAGCAGTACTCCTTACCTTACTGGGTTTTCTATCAGGCTGGCTCCAAAGAAAACGAGTTCTATGGGAGGGTAACTATTCCACACCATTCATAAATGGTATTTATTTATTTATTTGCTATGAATTTATATGTAGTACGAGAGTATATTGGTTTTCATACAGTAATATAGGCAATATGAGCATTGTTTCACTCACTAACACATCAACATACCTGACCTTTTTTGGTGACATTACCTGATCATCAATTCTGGCTGTTTCTTCCTCTAATGCTAGGTAAACTTTGTCCTCCACATTGTCATCGATTGGGGAATCACTCTGGCCCTGAATGTCTTTATTGGCCAGGTCACTGATAACAGGTGAATTGCCGAGACAATGGCCTGCGAGGGGGGGAGGTCATGGGGGGTAAGGCATTGTCCTTGCCTGGCATCTTGTAGAGGAAAGTGTCCCGTGTATACGTATAAAAAATCACTCGCAAAAATAGAAAATTGTGCAAATTATGAACCTTGCAATTGCGCGACGTACTGCTACATCGATGGGACTAGCTGTGACAAAACGTTGTGACGTGCCCATACATCAACGGGACGCCTCGGGTTAATATTCTCCATAACAGTAAACTTACAACCTTCATTTCCCCACCTCCCCACCCACCACGGAGCCCAACAAAGGGAGGCCATACGCCACAGGTGATCTCAGGAGTATCAGGGGAGTATACGTGGGTAACCACCGGGGGACCCGGGCAAGGGTGACCGCAGGACGATAGCAGTCACCAGGCCCCCCAGTTCCCACTTGACCCTAGCCAATGCATGATCAGCCGATTGATTTGGTCGAGCCCAACCAGGCCACCTGTCTAGCCAGAATAAGGGACCAAAGAGGTGTATTGCTAGCTGCAGGGCATATCATGCAGCATCGCTCAACCCCCAGGACTCTCGTTTCCCAGAATTACGGGATGCCACACACTGCAAACACATGGGGAAGCAACAGTCCCGCCCTAGGTGGCAAATGGGCAGGGACTAACATCACCAGCAGGCCTCCTCCACCAGTGATGTAGGGGGTGCTTAGACCACGAGGCCGACAAATGCTGAACTCTACAAAGGTAGGCACATTTCCAAAGTAGGTGGCACTGCCAACCATGCTTCAAGCCCAGCCACCACGTCAAGGTGACCCCCTGCAGCAGGGTAGCAATTGGGGTTGACTGCTGAAATGCTGAGGGCTTCAGGAGATATTGGAATGGGGTTAGTTACAGATTTCATAAAAATGATTTTATGTGAGTATATTATCCCAGATGACTGGCTGAACAGTGTGATTGTAAATGTGTACAAGAGGAGGGGTGATACCCTGGAAAGGGGATATCATGCAGGTGTAAAACTTTTGGACCAGATAATGAATGTAGTGTGGAGAATTCTTGAAGGTATGATTATGGAAATCATAAAATATTGATGAGATGCAATTTGGGTTTATGCCAGAGAAAGGGATTGCTGAAGCCATATTCATTGTTTGACAGCTTCAGCAAAAATAAATTGGAAAGGAAAAGATATGTATTCTGTTCTTAATGATCCGTAGAAGGTTTTTCAGTGAGTCTCTAGGGAGGTGATGAAGTGAGGAATGAGAAGGCTTGGGATTGAGGAATGGCTGGTTATAGCGGTTATGGCTATGTACGAGTATGTGGGTGCTCGCATCCAGGTGAGTGTGAATGAACATTTGAGTGATGAGTTTCCATGAATACTGATGTGCATCAGTGGTCAGTCTTGAGCACCTTATTGTTTGTAATGGTGCTGGAACCCTCTCACGTGACCTCAGAAATAGACTCCTGTGGACGATGTTGTATTCCTATCATTTGAGGTCGATTGCAGATGGTGAAAGGGGGGCGTATGAAAGATTTTGGAAGTGCAGACATGGTTTGGGACACAAAGGCTGGAGAGTACAGTACATGTAGATAAAACAAGTGATGGTACCTAGGGTTGGTCTTGGAACTTTCAAACAAGAGGGAGAATAGCCACGTGTGGTTTGTCACAAGGACATTGGAAGCACTTTCATCTTGTACAAAGTATGTTTAAGTGGATGTCTGAGAGATGTATTGGTATTAGGGGCAGACTGCGAGATAATGCTGAGTTTATCAACCATGTGCTGGAAGATGGGCTGAAGCTAGCTCTGTGGCTAGAATGAGGAGTGATTGGAAAAAGTTCAGGGAGCTGTTGCCTCTCCTGACATTGAGAGGGTTCTCCCTGGATCTTTGTATGTGACATGTATTAGGAGTGTAATGCTATATGGTAGTGAGAGCTGGGCAGAAAAGAAATAGAACATTCGTCGACTCAAACGTACAGAAATGACAATGCTTAGAAGGACATGCAGTGTGTCCTTGGATGAGAGGCCTGTGGGCAGGTATGGTTTATGATGGAAGATTTGAGAGGAAGGATGGTACTTGAATGTATTGGTCCTGTGATGAGGAGACCTAGATTGGGCATGTGGATAGGATGGGGTATGACAACTGGGTGCAGAAAGTGAGAAATGTGAACGTTGCGAGAGGCGGAAAGAAAGAAAAAAACTCGGACAAAGTCATACAAAGTGACATCAAGTATAGGAGACTTAATAAGGAGGCTGCCAGAGATCGGGCAGCATGGAAAGCCGCCACTAGATGACCAAGACCGAAGCATGCAAAGGTGTTGCTCTTTTGTAAACGAAATGAAATGATATAATATTCGAGTATATACATATTATATATATTGTAAATACTATATATATAATATGTACATTATATATCAGAAATTATCATTATCACGTGATGAATACAATGACTAATACACTATTCGCAGGAAGAGATAAAAATGGTACACCCAAAGTTCCCAATAATTCAAGACATATTCTGGGGTGTACATCCTGAAGATGTGTTGAATTATAGGCAGCTCGGTTAAATCTCTTTCTCTGACTATTATTAAAACATGTATGTCATAGTCATCATCATCATTTGCCCGTAACATTCCACTGCAGGACATGGACCTCTCCAAAACGTTTTCACTTTTCCTGGTCATGTGCTATTTTTTTTTTTTTTTTTCCATTCGAGAACCCAAAGATCTCTTTCGATTGTTTTCCTTCATCGCTTGCTCTTTGTTTTCTGGCAGGGACCCTATTTCTCGTAATGTAATTTTCATCTCATCACACCACCTACCGGTGTATATATATATATATATATATATATATATATATATATATATATATATATATATATATATATATATATATATATATACTATATATACTGTATACACCTTATATATATATATATATATATATATATATATATATATATATACTGTATACACCGTATATACATACTGTATATATATATATATATATATATATATATATATATATATATATATATATATATATATATATATATATATATATATATTTTTTGCCAGACGTCTCAATCCCGTTCGGGGTGGCCACAAACAAATCGCCTCCACGTCGCCCTGTCCCCCGCCATTTCACTGCCCTGCTCCCAACTCACACACCCCTCTCTCATATACCCCTCCACTCCATCCCTCCATCTCATCCTCGGCCTCCCCCTCCCTCTCCCCTCCTCCACCTCACTCACATACACTCTCTTCGTCAATCTTTCACCCTCCATCCTTTCCACATGGCCAAATCTCCTCAGTGTGTTCCTCCTAATGCTTCCTATCACATCCACATCCACACCACAAAGCTTCTTTATATTCTCATTTGTCAGCCCGTCTCTCCATGTGACTCCATAGGCTCCTCGTAAATAACTCATTTCCATTGCTCTCACTCTTCACTTTTGCCCTTCTAACAACGTCCAAGCTTCACTTCCATACGTTAGAGTTGGTATCAAAATACTGTCATGTAGTAACTTTTTCACTTCCATGATCACTTCCCTGTTTCTTATCACTGCTTTCAAGGAACCAGCAACCTTTCTTCATTGTTGTACCCTTTCAAGCACTTCACCCTCCAAACCTCCATCCTTACTCATCACACTACCCAAGTACTTAAACGTACTCACATTTTCTAATTCATCACCATCCAACCTCGCTGTACATTCACTGACTTCATCTCGCTCAAAGACCATCACTTTACTCTTCCCTACATTCACCTTAAGATTCCGTTTCTTACACACTCTAACAAACTCATCCACCAAGCCTTGTAGCTCCCCTTCGTCTTCACTCAACAACACAGTATCATCTCGAAACAACAGTACAGGGAGTTTCCAAACACTGCCCTCTTTCATCAGGGCTGCTCCAACATCCACTACCCAACCTTGTACCTCTTTTATTACCCAATCCATGTGCAGATTGAACCATCATGGAGACATGACACATCCCTGTTTCAACCCAACTTTCAAAGAGAAAAATTCACTCATTTCACTATCTACACGCACTAGAGCCTTAACACTCAACAACTTCCCATCTACTCCATATATTCTTAATACTTTCCACAATTCTTGTCTATCCACCCTGTCATATGCTTTCTCCAAATCCATGAAAGCTGCATACAACTTCTTTCCCTTCTCTAAAAACTTTTCCACTAAAGATCTTCCCTTTCTAAAGCCTCCCTGTTCTTCTCCAACTAATTCCTCTGTTATTTTCCTAACTCTGTCAATAAGTATCCTACCATACACTTTTCCTATTATACTAAGAAGACAAATGCCCCTGTGATTACCACACACTTCTTTTTCCCCTTTTCCTTTGTACAAGGGAATAATTATACCTAACTTCCAATCCTCCGTAACACTATCTTCCTCCCATATCAAATCTGCACATCTTCCACATCCATTCTACCACTATCTCTCCCCCATGCTTCAGCATTTCACCACACACTCCATCAATTCCTGGGGCTTTCCCCAATTTAACTTTCTTCTTTTCTTCCACAACTTCTATCCTACTGAATTCTTCCTGTTTTCTAACCTCCCTCCTTCTCCCAGCCATTCCCCAGCCACTTATACCTGCATCACTTCTATCCTCTATGTCCAACAATTCCTTAAAGTGTTGTCTCTATCTGCTCACTTTTTCTCCCTTCTCCACTAGTAATCTACCATTGTTATCTTTCACTCCCCTGCTAACTTCACTTCCACCCTGTCTGACTCTCTTCACCTCTTTCCAGAACATTTTCTTACAGTCCCTCCACTTTACACTCAAATTCCTTCCAAATTCCTCATCCACTCTCTTCTTACTCTCTCTTACTAATCTTTTTACCTCTTTCTTTCTACATAACTCTCTCTTCCGCCTCTCAACTTCTTCCACGCCCCTATTTCTCATCCATTCATTGGATGCTTTCTTCTTTTGTGCCACACACACACACACACACACACACACACACACACACACACATACATACATATATATATATATATATATATATATATATATATATATATATATATATATATATATATATGTAGACGTTGACATTTATACTGATATTTTTTATTTGTTTGTTTATTTATTTATTTATTTATTTATAAGGCACAACAGAAAAGTGTTAATGGCATCTGCATAAAGATACTTCTTAGCAGAAAATTACTAAAGTATTCGTATATATATATATATATATATATATATATATATATATATATATATATATATATATATATATATATATATATATATATATAAATGATTCCAAGAGAGAATCACTTTCTGTGCCTCATGACAACTATGCGTAAGGACCTATAAATGTTCAGTAACATCCATGGACACCAACCAGTGCAAGTACTGGGGGCGTCAATTTACCACGGGCTGTAGGCAAATGAAGACAACATTTTTAGTAAAAGACAACCCTCACGCTTCCCAGACACTCAGATTCTCTCTCCTGCCCCAAGCTAGTCAAGTCCCTGAGAGTAACTAACCCCCGGGTAATTAAACACCCGTCACCAGATGTAACTCCTCTTACGCATAGAGCAACAAGAAACTCTTGTCTCTGTCCTGGAGGTGAGTAATTCCACTTGTCCTAACTCCCCAACTCCCTTGGGAGTAATTAACCCCCTACCCCATTAAGTAATAAGTCGGCCTTTAACCCCGCGGTGCGCATTCACAGTCGACGAATCTTGCAGATTATGGGTGAATCAAGGAAACTTCTCAGGAAACTATAATAACCACTGGAAAGTGCACTAAACATTTTCTCATAGTTCTATAAGAAAGGATTGATTGGTTTCGAATATCGAATTAATGGCCCTATGACTGGCACACGAGGTACAGGCTTGTGTAGAGGGCTTAAAAAATAGGACTGACTGCAATGTATAACTGGATGCACCCGCCAATATACGTATTTATATTACATTACATATAAGGATATGAGTCATCTGAGATAAACATGTGGAGTTAAGTGGAGAGATAGACACACGTATGAGGAAATGAAGGAGCGTTGTGGTGTTGATATGGATATAATGAAGAGCATTAGGAAAGGTACCCATAGGCAGGTGGAGAGAATGAAGACAGAGATTGACAAGCAGAGTGTATGTGAGTTAGGTGAAGGAGAGAAAAGAAGCATGAGATTGAGGATGAGACTGAGAGTTGAGATGAAGAGGTATATGAATGAGGAAGGTATGTGTAATGTCCAAAGATGTTCGTCATAAAGGTAGTGATTGTAAAACACCTTATCTTGAACCAGGGTCTTTTTTTTATTGCATGTTTATCACACAATAATGCCGCCTACACCTACAGCTTCCCTCAGAGGCCTATCGCTTAGCATCCCAGGCCATAAATCTTGTGAATCTCCTTCACTTCAGGAGGCTGAGCCCATATGCAGACCCCTATCCATACGGCTGGAAGGATTCTCGTCTACGTGAGCCTAACTTTTACACAAAAGTAAATTATATAATTTCTCACTATCAGCTGTTACCCAGATACTTCACAGACCAATATGAAATACTTGCAGATTGTGGTACTCTCAATCCCTGGTTAATCCCCAGAAAATTGTGGAGCTCCCAACACAGCATAATTCGATTTAGGTGGGTGGACTGGACTGCCTTTCTCGTACGGAACAACAGGTCTTTGTCCGTACACAAAAAGGGATCACACATATGAACTAAATACAAGCAAACAGCCGTCTTATCTTCCTTCATTGAAGCAAAAATTTCTTACATACGAGAATTCACCCAGAGCAAACACTAGAACTCAAAGTATCATGTCAGCAAAAAATAAGTCTTTATATTCATGTGATATGCCGCAAAATTCCGGCCACTTAACCCTTAAAGGCATACGTTGTTGGACCTGTCTTGTATGACATACGTTGAGTGTAACCAACTCCTTTTTTGAAAAATCAAAACACATGGTTGTAATCAATTTTTATTGGGTTTCTGGCCATGAAAAGAAAGAACAACTCTTCTACTTTCCTGTGATATACTTACTTTAGTAATTATTGAAAAATAAAAATGTTTTATGGGTGACTAAAGGAACCTAACCAAAATTGCCTTTTTTTTGACGTTACTGAATAAAAAATTAATTACTCGGCCCGTATGAGGATTTAAGATCTGAGATTATATATGCTGCTTCTCAGGTCCCGTGGCTGTATCCTGTAAGTGGCTCACACTTCTGGCTCATGAGGGTCACTGTGGGAAGACACCCTGAAAAGGGCTAAAAAAAAAAAAAAAAAAAAAAAGGAAATTTTCACTATACAAATTTTTTATGACGTTATGGTTCCCTGTATATACACCCTAATGACTTTGTAAATTTCGTTTGACACTAAACTATGATTTTAAGACCCAAATGATGAGGACTGATACTTTATATGACGATAATATGACGATAATATAAGACACAATGTTTAGTTTTCTTTTACTGACCTACATCCCCTCACAATCGGTACACAGGGTTTAGCTGTGGCTGAGACACACTGAGAGGTCACACTTGATGCACTGGTGTTCACAAGAGTCTCTAGTTCTATGTCTGACAGCAGTGTCTTTCCTTTTCCTTTTCCTTTGTCCTTTGCCTTCGATATATTCTTTATATTCACTTTAGTCTTCACTTTAGTCTTTTGTTCCACTTTTATCTTAGTCTTTATATAATATTACTTATAATCAGCAAAAAAAAATAAAAAAAAATAGGAAAAACCCATTAAAATAATATAGTACATAAAGTATAATATAAAGTGTAATATATGTAGTATATATATAGTATTTCTATAATATATAATGTAAATAATATATATAATATATAATAACATAAGATACATAACAAAAAAACAGTCATACACATATATTTCCAAAAAAATAATGGCACACTCCTATAGTAGTTTTACTTGTAGAGCATACGCTAAGTCCTAAAATCGTGTGTCGTGCACAGCATACGATAGGTCTGATGGACTAAAAACGCAAATAAATCCCACAATGGGAAAACAAGAGGGAGCACACTTACTTCACACAATAGGCCTAGGCAAACACTTCACATACCTGGACGGCCTGGCCAGCATCTTCAAAGGAAGACAAGGTACCACATGTTTTACAAAAACAAAATCCCAAAGTGGTGAAGATATGCCTTTAAGGGTTGAGACTCTATTCATTAAAAAAAAAAAAAAAAAAAAATACAACTTTAAGGGACATCTCAAGCACTTACACAAATTTCTGCTACAGCGACAAAGCTCAAGTACTGCTACAAAGGGCATACCTTAAGCCAAAATAGTAATACGTACTACACATTAATGCTACAAATGCACAAATTAATCCAACCTTGTGAAGTGGAGCACGTCACTCACTCACAGTCAGGAGGCATTATTGTGGCCTGGGTCCTGACTGCTCAAGGCTCAAGCTAACCTACTGCACTGCTGCTCTCCAGCAAACACAATTTTGTCACTGGCCCTACGAACTTCTTGTAGGATGTGCACACTTTTGCACTGGGCAACTAGCCGTCTTTAATGGTTAACATTTGTGAAATTTTCCCAAGAGGCAAGCACTGCCCAGGGGTACCTTCTTCTATCACCAGAACCAAATCCCCCATCTAGAACGTTCTTTGGGGCTCCAACCACTTCTGACGCAATTACATTAATGGAAGGTACTCCTTAAGCCATTGTGTCCAGAAATAATCAGCTATAAAGTGAACTTGTCTCCATCTTTTACCATACAAATCCTGCTTGCATGGCTTACTTTGTGGAGCAGCATGACCTGGATGGAGCAAAAGCAAATATTTGGGGGTCAGCACCTCTACATCTTTGGAATCATCTGATGTTGATGATAAGGGCATACTGTTGACAGTTCTTACTACCTCGCTGAATACAGTCTCTAACTGCTCATCATCGAGAATCTGATTGTCTAGGATGACAGTCAGAATTCTTCTGGTTGTTCCGATCTGTCTCTTCCATATCCCTCTGTAGTGCCTGGAAGTGATAATGAGTTGTATCTAATTTATTTTATATGACCAAAAGTTCGGTTAAGTGAGAGAGAGTGGCCGAGGCATGGCTGTTACCATGCGGACGTGTCCAGAACATAGACTAATTACCTAGTAGATAAGTCACTTTTTTTTCCTACTGTAATTTACTAGTATTAAGTCTCTATACTATAAAACTCGTGTGAGATAGGAACATGTGCCTTTGGTCACGTGATCCAACATAATGTACGCGTGGGCAAAGTGATGTAAAGCACGATCATTTTCATTATTTTTCGATGTAAGAGTATAAAGTGAGAGGTGATGTTGAGTAATTATTGTAACTAGAGAATATTATTTTTTTTGAGTAATCGATTGTACGGGGAAAGACATCACACTGAGTCTATCTCGAGTCTGTAATAATTCAAATCTTAAATTACGTACGCCGTCATCCCCCCCCCCCTCCTCTTTGCATCACTCACGCAGTTTTGGCGTCTCACTCGCTCACCGGCCATGATAGATGGCAATTGGTCGGTATGTTCGTCATCCTCACTCCCCCCCCCCTCCAAGGAATTCTGAAATGTAACGGTGACGCCATTAGCCTTTGGACAAGCGAGTCCTGTGTTCCTGCTCACCTCCCCTACATTTTTGAGCTGGATAGTGAGCGGGTCCAAGCATGGAGGTCGAAGTTCTAGTGAGTCAAAATCCCAGTGTGGAGGTCGAAGTTCCTGAGTGAGTCAAGGTCCCAGTGTGGAGGTCGAAGTACCTGAGTGAGTCCAAGTCCAAGTGTGGAGGTCTAAGTACCAGTGAGTGAGTCCAAGTCCAGGCGTGGCGGTCGAAGTCCCATTGAATCAAGGTCCCAGTGTGGAAGTTAAGGTCGGCAGTGGCAGAGGACTGGACCAGTGAAATTTCTGCTCAGCGGGACGATTATGAAGAAACACATTGGACCGGGACAGAGGAGCTAAGTTTTGTGCATTTGATATTAGGACCATATATTTCCCTTTGAACAAAGTGCCAACTGATTCATGTTTAATTTGTAAAGCAAGTAGCTGGGGAAGATTTCTACAATGGTCTTGTTAATACACATTCCCTCCCACTCGAACTTTATTGTTTGTATAACCCTTGAGAACTGGTGGTATAGAGCGTACCTAGTAGTTTATTAATTTTGCAACTTAGAAGCATTCTGGGTAACTGCGAAGGTTGGGCTTGGGTTGGCCTAGTTGAAGACTGGCCCCGTCATTTTGGCATGCTACCACTCTTAACTTGGCTACTTGAAATGTAATCAACGCAACCGAAGAGGCCGCTAATGGGAGAGAGTCTCCATCAATCTGAGTTCCCGACCGTTCCAGCACACATTGGTCATCAATAGTGACTTGATTTCTGCCCCTTTTGACCATGTAAAGGTCTGGATCGCAGAGGTGACAGTACACCTCCCATATGTGAAGCTGCAGGAAGATTAACTCCCACTTGATATTCTTGAGAAGCTGATCCTTGACTTTGACTCATTCCACTGATTCAGGGTTTCTTTTATGTCTCGCTGAGCCTCAGCAAAGTCAGTGCCATTGTCTGAACCAATCATTTCAGGAGTTTCTCTCCTAACCACAAATCTGATCAAAACATTGATGAAGGAATCTTCATCAAGTGAGTTCAGCTTTTCAATGTGTACAGCTTGTACTGTTAAGCGTGTGAAGGTACAGCCGCATTGATTTTCCTGGGACTGGTCCCTCTTCACAAGGAGGGACCCAAAACAATCTGTCCCCACATGCAAGAAGGCAGGCTTGTTAAGTGTCACTCTTACCGAAGGTAACTGGATCATTTGCTGAGAATCCATCTGTCCTCTACTTCTACAAGTGATGCAATTTCCAGTTACTTAGCTAATCAGCCGCCGCAACATAGGTACCTAATAGCACTGACGGACAGCTTTTCCGACAACCTCGTGCCTGGCGTGTCAAGTGTTCTTGTGAGCTTCCTTAACAATTATCCCGCTACATGATGTTTTCGTTGCAATATTACTAGATGCCTTGCATCTTCAGTAAGTGGTGCCATATGAAGATGACCTCTTACTCTCAACAGGTTGTCATCATGCATATACTGTAGGGTTCTAAGTGATTGATTAAACTATCTGGGGACCACACGTCCTTGTGCTTTAAGGAGCTGCATCTTGACACAGTAGCGATTTCCCTGGCAGTACCTAAGTACGGCATTCCTAGCCCCTTCCAAGTCTGTAATGTCAAGAGCTTTGCCCTCAAGGGACCATGAAACATATTTTCTTTCTTTAAGCCCAGCTCTAAATCGACGGATCCATGCTATAACCTTCTTCATATGGAACCAGCTTGAGAAGCTTCCTGTTAACCTGTCAGTTGCACTCTTGGTGATCTGAGATACTGCTAATGCTTTCTGCATCTGTTTCACGTCTTTGCCATTGTTTCAAAATTTCAGGCTTTTCTTCAGAACACTCCAGCCACTCTCCATCTTCTTCACAGTGGAACTCCGGCCCTTGTTTCCCTATTGCGTTAGTGATCATTTCAACTTCGGGCAGCCCTCGTGACGCATCACAGCAGGATTCAGCTTCGTGCCTACGTCCTTCACTGCATGGCATGGGAGCCACCGCGAATTGCTGTCACACTGTTGGCAACAAAGGGGTGAAACCTCTAATACTCATTTTTAGTCTGCTGGAGAACAATCATACTATTAGTTCAGAAGACAGATTCTTGGAACTCTACTTACATCTCTTGACGTAGTGTTGTATCCAGTTTTACTGCTACTAATGCTGCTAAGGGTTCCAACCTAGGAATTGTTAACTGTTTCATAGGTGCCAGCCTAGATGTGGCTGCTAACAAGGTACAGTACAGTGGATTCTACTTGTTTCGTACTTTATTCTTACATAAGTACATATGCCTTCTCAGAGGCATCACATATATGGTCCAGCTGATAACTAAGAATTGTACCAAAGTCTGGTGGTATGATACAGCAATCAACTTCAAATTCCTCTAATCCTGGTGGGTCTTCCAATCACCTCTCCCACCTTTGTTTATTGAGTGGACTCAACTCATCATCCCAACCATTACCTAGCATGCACTCTTCCTGAAGTATCTTAACTACCACCACGACTACGCTGAACTCAACACTCGATTCAACCCTTGTTTTGTCCTTTCCTTTCTTTTTGGTTTTGTCCTAATGCCCAATTTGTCATCTTCAGCGCTCCGTTCAACATTCAGTGTACGTTCAACTGGTAGAATAGCCTATCTTGATCAAGGTTTATCCTCTTCTCTCCTTTAGCTCGTTCTTCTATCAGTATTGGCCTAAACACTTGTTTGCTGTTGCTCATGCATTTCGTCAGACGAAAGCCTCCACATGACAGCAACTGACAAGTTCAGCCACTAGGGTCACTGATACATTCTCAGAACTTACAGACTTCAAACAATCATCTGCATAAAAGTTGTCCAACAGTGTTCACAGCAAATGAACAAAATCTGTTGGAATGATAAAGTTCAGTATGACGTTATGCAAACCCTGTACTACCAGGACTCCTTATACCTCCAAACAAGTGGCCAGTCATCCTGTAAGCATCGGGCTTCTCTGCAATGTCTTCCTCTGTCCACCAGTCGAACCTTAACATGTTCTTGTGCTCTAGAATAACATGTACTTGATGGAACATGGACTAGATATCTGCCATAATTATTTCT
Source organism: Coenobita brevimanus (assembly GCF_032717465.1). Taxonomy (NCBI): domain Eukaryota; kingdom Metazoa; phylum Arthropoda; class Malacostraca; order Decapoda; family Coenobitidae; genus Coenobita; species Coenobita brevimanus. The sequence continues at coordinate 23,174,309 of NC_136968.1, read as the reverse complement.
CCTGCCTGAATCTATGCAATACATCAAGCAGTTTATTTGTGACATTCAGTATCTTATATAGTGCTTGTTGAGTGAATATCCCTGGGACTCAGCAGCACTAACACTAGTCTGAATTTATCTGGCTTACTGGGATATTTCACGTTAAACATAGGCAGATACCAAGTCGTCCATAGGAAGGCACTGATTTCTTCTACTGGCACCCGTTCAGCATAATCTTTAGCTACTAATCTGTTTACTTCAGATCTGTACTTCCCAGAAGAATTTTTTCCTTAGTTAAACGATGCTTCAGGGATCAATGGCGTTTCTTTGCCAAGCTACAGTTAGCATGCAGTTCAGGCGGGTTGGACCAGAATGGTATTGGTAGTTCATAATGACCATCTTTCATTACAACCGATCGAGCCCAAAGGTCCAAAACTCTTTGGTCCTTTACAGACTGCTGGCTTCTCCTCTAACTATTGACATCCATCTACTGCCCAGAACCTTTCCACCTGAGTCTCTAGGCTTGTTTCAGGCACTGTCATAGAATCAGTGTAGTTGGAGAGGACCTTTTCTCCCTTAGAGTTTTTATTCACAGGCCATAACCATCTAACCTTGTCTTGTGCGGATAGCTTAGGGATCGCGATCTCAACCACCTCTTACCTCAAGTGGTTCTAAGATCTGTCGGTAGTTCTGAACATTAATCATTTGAATGCAGAGATTGTTTATTTGGGGAACTTTAAGTTAATCGTAAGTGCTCTCACTGCTCAGAATCCTTTTGAACAGCTATACCCTCATGAAGATCATGAATCTTTTTCTCTGTAAGCTCTTCAGGTAGGATTACTAGCTTATTTTTACGACCAGCATCCTTCAGTTCTAAGGAAACTGTCGCTGTACTTGCATCTGTCTCACTATTGAAGGTGAAAAGGGACAAAGTTCTTGGTTCACTTTCATGGTTTAACTTTTCCACCAAAGACTGGAAACAAAATGTTCTGTTATTTCCAGTGTTTACCAGAGCAAGAGCTCGAACTGTCATGGACCCACCTTTGCCTCGTACTAAAACACTAACTATTGGCAACGCTATATTGTCGTTAGTCCCTGGTGCCATACATCCGTAGCTTTTGTGAGTAAACTTCGATATCTTTTCACTACTTCTGCTGGTTCCCATAGTCTTCTTATCCATATCTTGGAAAGCCTCGTGCAGTAACTTCGAATGGTATAGGTCGCAACCTTTTACACCATAGGTAGACCATTTCCTACACTGACGTATCCGATGTTCTACATGCAAGCAGTTATAACAGAACCCCCTATTTCGGACAAAACTCATTCTCTTCTCTGGTGTCAAGTTATGGAACTGCTCACAGTCCGGTAGCCAGTATTCTTTAATGCAAAGTTGACACCAGGATTTTTTTTTTTTTTTTTTTTTGCTGCTTGCATTCGTAGCTCCAGCTTCACTCTTAGTCTTTGTAAATTCGACCAAAGCCGTGGCGGAGTCCCTATAACGAACTTCTGTAAAGAAACAAGCTTTCATAAATGCAACATTTTCCTTCTTGGGTCTTGTTCCTTTCTTTTCCTCGTATGGTGTCTTACTTAAATAACCAAACAGTAGTTCGTTTGCTATTTTTGCAGCATCCTCACTGAAATCAGTGAGCCATTCTGTAACAAGGTGCTCCTTATATTTCTCTTTGAAATGAACCACCGTATGGACCCGTCTTCTATTACACAGTGCAGCCTCTTAACTGTTTTGACCATAAGATACTCTGAGCCCAATTTGTCTCCCTTCCCAATAGCTTAGAGCACCTCAGATCAATCCTTGATGTTATCCGCAAGTTCTTGCAGCCCGGCCTTGTCGTTTGGACGTATGTGGGGGCTGTGAATGATATTGCTTAGCCAGGCTTGCGATAGTGTGAGGTCATTACCAAACCTCTCCTCCAGGATCTGCCTCATCTTTTTATACTCTTCATCGGTTTTCATCATTATAACAATATGTCACCCCTTTGGCAGCAGGTCCAGTACACAACTACAACTGGCTCCGTTTAGCTGAAGAATTCACTGAAATCCTACTGATGGTTTCGTCAAAATTATTCATGAATCTTCAGTATTCAAGCAGGTTTCCATCAATGACTTGTAATTCTATCTTCGGAGGTTGACGCATTTCCGTGAGCTGTAGTCGTTCACTCTTCGAGCTTGCTGCCTCTGAATCAATACATTTATCCCTTCTCTAGGATGATTTTGTGGGAGGAAGTTCTTTGCGGCATTGGTATTCTGACTGAGATGTTATCATCTCAGGTTTAGATGACCAGATTCTCTCAACTTTGGTGTTTCTGTCATTCTCCTCACCACGTGGGCCCCATGGTTCTGCATGAGGAACGAGTCTCACAGGCATGACATCCTTGGCTGAACTCGAAACTTGGTTGTTCCATGGGATGCTCTCAAGTGCCAGTTTCAACTTTGTTACAGTTTTCCTAATTTCTGTAGCCGTTCTCCTATACTTCCTTTCTTCAGAGTTGTCCCAGGTTTGTGTGGCAACAGCTGCAGCAGCTTCAGGTTGCAGCGCAATATATTCTGATTTTTAACTTGGTTTCTTTTTTCTTTGTTATGCTAGCTTTTGTTCTTGTTCCTTTAACTCAAGTTCCTGCTTCTTCTTTTGTCGTGCTGACTTGTTTTCTTGTTCTTCCAACTCAAGCTCTCGCAGCTTATTTTGGAAAATCTCTTTGGCAGCCCTAAGCCTGACCTCTTGCGTAGCTCTGTGGGCCGCAGCACTCCTTTTAGATGAAGAATTCTTTGAGGATGCATTCAACGATACCGTGATCCTTGATTCTGGGCCCTTGAACCGGATCTATCCTCGTTGGGTTTGTTAAAGTAAATCCATCATTGGGTCTGTTACAGGAAACTCATTTTTTTTTTTTTTTTAACCTGAACCACTTCCTAGCTTGGTTTACATGTTCATAAACCATTTTCCTAGCGAGGTCAAGGTAAGATTCAGCCAAATGCTGCTCTTTCTCATTTTGGTGAAATTCAAAGATTCAAGTGAGCTTTAAGTAACATTCCTCAAGACTTACAACAGAGGCTTCTACACCATCGACTGCAAACATATCTGCTTCAATCTCAATCTGCTTCAGTATCGTAGTGAGCGATTTTAAGTTTGAGTCTCTTGGTTAATATTTCTAATTTACCAGTTCTCGAGCTCTTTAATGACTGTATTATTTCAAATATCACTCCATCATCATGTGCTTGTTAGCATTCTCGGTTACTTCAAAGGGCTGCAAATTGCTCCGCATCAAGCTCATGTTGCACTCCTATGGTGTTAATAGTATTTTCACCCGACTCAAAGACAAGAGTGTTAACACTACTCGCAGCATTTAAGTCACTGCATTTTCTGCAGGTGGTATGCTCGTGTCCTTTTGCCCTGTGAGACATTTTACTTCTACAGTGATCGATAAATGACAAAATTAAAATGCAGTCTCTCAACAGTTACAGAAATAATATCCAGATCTATCTATCTATCTGTCTGTTGCCAGACGCTTCAATCCAGTAAGGGGTTGCCACAAACAAATCGCCTCCAAGTCGCCCTGTCCAATGCCACTCCACTGCCCCACTCTCAGCTCACACCCCTCTCTCTCATATACCTCTCCACTCCAACTCATCCTCGGACTCCCTCTCCCTCTTCCCCCCATCCACCTCACTTGCATACACTCCCCTCGTTAGTCTCTGGCTCTCCATCCTGTCCACATGGCCAAAACACCTAAATGTATTTCTCTTAAGGCTTTCTATGACATCCACATCCATACTACAACGCTTCTTCACTTCCTTATTTGTCAATCTCTCTCTCCATGTGACTCCACATGCGCCTTTCAAATAACTCATTTCCACTGCTCTCACTTTTGACTGATGTCCTTCAAACAAGGTCCAAGCTTCACTTCCATATATTAGGGTTGGTATCACAATAATGTCATGCAGCGATTTTTTTACTTCCATACTCACTTTCCTGTTGCTTATCAATGCTTTCAAAGTACCAGCAACCTTTCTTCCTTGTTGTACCCTTTCAAGCACTTCACCCTCTAAACTTCCATCCTTACTCATCACACTACCCAAGTACTGAAAGTGCTCTCACATTTTCCATTTCCTCAACACCCAACCTCACTGTGCATTCAGTGACTTTATTTCTCTAGAAGACCAGAACTTTACTCTTTCCTACATTCATCATTAGATTCCGTTAAATACACACTCTCTCAAATTCAACAAGCACTGCACAAATCATAGCTAGTTGACAACAGAATTCAGTAAATACTGCACAGCAACAATATTGCAAATGAGTCAACAAAGCACTTCAAGGCAATTCATTGTCATTTTTTTCTAACAGTGACTGCAAGATCTTTTCAGGGGTTAACAAGTTCGGACAAAGGTAACTGATTCCGACGGTTCCTCAAGATGTCTGACGGTGATGAAGGCGAGGTAAAGTTCACGGCCATTGACTCCACTGTATTCGGACTGATGCTCACCCTGTCCGTGGCCATTGGGGTGTACAGCGGGGTGAGGGTGAGGAGGGGTCATCAGGGCGGGTCCACCACCATACAGGAGTACTTGTTAGGCGGAAGGAATATGGCACCATTACCAGTCACTCTCTCCCTCATTGGTGGGCTCATCTCATCCATGTCATTGCTTGGTGAGTTGTAGATAATATTTGGCCTACGTCTCAACAATTTTTCTGTTTTATCTTTCTTATGCCCATACACATTATTTAACAGGACCACTTGCTAAGAAAAAGAAACTTGGCACCTCAAACCGTCACTCTACTCGTATTTAGTGGCGTCATCTCATCCATCTCTGGTTGGTGAGTTAAGCATGCATTATTATTATTATTATTATTATTATTATTATTTTTAAATAACAGAACAGAGGAAGGACCAAAAATGAAAAAAAAAAAAAAAAAACATAATCCAGATTATTGATGTCCTCCATTAATGAATAATCAGTAACAGTTGCACTTGAACAGCTGTAGGTTGAAGGTTGAGGGAAATAACTCTGTGGAAATGAGTTCCAAAGAGATGCAGTTCATGGAATAAAAGATTTGTGATAGCGGAAGTTCTGCAATACTGCAGTCTGACATTCCAGTGTGTGTGTGTGTGTGTGTGTGTGTGTGTGTGTGTGTGTGTGTGTGTGTGTGTGTGTGTGCGCATTTTTTCTGTGTACACCTGACTGGGTATTCAGCCGGAATATCAAAGTAACACACACACAGGTACCGCACAAGGTATTTATAACAGAATGACAAGCCTGCCGCGGTATAATTAATACGGGAACAAATATTTCTACATGATATTTAGCTCTCTATGTGCAGAAAAGAAACATAACTACCGATCATCATATAATAAGTGAGACTATGGCTTACAATGGGCGAAGGACTAGAGAGAGAGAGAGAGAGAGAGAGAGAGAGAGAGAGAGAGAGAGCGCCATCGTCTGAAAGTAACAAGCTAGAAAGAAAGATTTTGCTGCCCATGAGAGAGAGAGAGAGAGAGAGAGGTCTAGCCACTGCAAATATAAATTCCCTAGTTCTTGGAAAGAAACCAGTATCCACCCAATTCCGATGAAAGGAAGTTCCTCTGACCCGTCTGACTACAGACAAATAGCTATCACATCTTCTCTTGGTAAAGTATTTGAAATTGTAATGAACAAGCACACAGTTAAACATCTTGAATCCAACAACTTAATTAGTGATAGACAGTATGGGTTTGTCCACGAATGATCCACAGTTAATATATTTAATCTTTTGCCTCACGCCATCCATAAATTAATGAAACAACAGGGACAACTTGTGCAGCAGCCCTTGATATTTCTAAAGCTTTTGACAGAGAGTGGCACCGTTACCTGCTATCCAAACTCCCTTGTTAAGAACTAACGTCTTTTGTTCCTCTGATTTCCTCTTATCTCAGCAACAGAAAGCTAAAAGTAGATGATGTATATTTCAATTTCCACTCAGTTAACGCCGGCTTGCCACAAGGATCAGTTGTGGCTCCAACCCTATTCCTAATTCTTATTAATGATCATTTATCTGTCACCCATAATCCCATCCATTCATATGCAGATGACTCAACACGTCACAGTTCATTCACACTTTAACATCCACTCACGAAGTTTATTATCTCTAACTCACAACTCAGTACAGCCATCTCTATAAATCAAGACTAATATAGGATCACTGAATGGGGACAAAATAACCATGTCTCGTTTATGGAAGTAAAACCAAATATATATAATTTACTAACAGACAGATATTGCCAGATTCCTATGTTACTTCAATGCTACTAATATTTCTATCTCCAAAAGTATTTAAATTCTCGGTGTTTCACTTAACATTACCCTCTGCTGGACCTCTCATGTCAGATCACTTGCTAAAACCGTCTCAGTGAAACTTGGATTACTATACAGAGTCCGCAGCTTCTTCACTGAGAAGCAGTTAGCTGTAGTTTATAAGTTATGTGCACTCTCAGCTGGAATATTGCTTACCCTTGTGGAATGGCTGTGGCGAGGTTGCACAAAAACAACTAGACAAAATTAAGAACAAAGCTGTTTGACTTATCAATAACACTGCTGTTAGAAATAAACTATCCCCTACAGGTATGAAGGAATGTTGCCTCACGTGCATTATTTTACAGATACTTTTATGGCAAATACTCAACGAAGTTGCATCCATTGTGCCAACTCTCCATGTTTTTCCCTGAGCTACACTGGCATCTGGTAGCGCTGGTGACTGGAATGTCAGACTGCAATATTGCAGAACTTCCACCTATCACAAATCTTTTATTCCATGAACTGCATCTCTTTGGAACTCATTTCCCCAGAGTTATTTCCCTCAACCTTCAACCTACAGCTGTTCAAGTGCAACTGTTACTGATTTTTCATTAATGGAGGACATCAGTAATCTGGATTATGTTTTTTTTTTTTTCCATTTTTGGTCTTTCCTCTGACATTCCACACAGAGGGAGTCAATCGAGGCAGACGTGCGACATCAGCGCTCCATACTGAACCAACACGGCCAGTGGCATTACCTAAATTAGTATCTTTGTATGAGTCAAGCCCTGTACCAGGTTAGACTAAATGATTTTTAATTATTAAAAGAAAAAACAATAATAAGTTTAAACAAGACTTGTTCAAACAGTAAAGAGAACCAAGACGAAAGAATGCGCTAAGTCAGCTGAGGTTTGTTTAGACTACAGCAGCACAGGGAATGTAAGTACATACTCCGTACTTTTAGTATTGCAAAATGGATACATACTTTAGTAAAGCAAATTTGGAAAAGAAAAGGGATAAAGGTAGAAAGCAAAATGATGATTTCTACCAAGAACTGGTTGTAGTGGAGACTCACAATAGACTGGTTGAACGTGTACACAAGCTAGAAATGGCTCTCAAAAATGAAATTGATGAAATAAAGAAGCAGATGCACTTGTAAAAGGAAGAAATAGAAAAACTAGGAATGGAGGCCAACAAGAAAGACACAACCATCAGTGAACTAACAGTGGAACTGAGTACACTTAGGAAGAAAATGAGTGAAATGGCAAGTACAGTAGTCAATCACGAGAGTGTTATGGAAGAGTTCAAAAATGACACAGAGACAATTAGGCAAGTAAGCAGTCTTATAGATCAGAGTAGTGATATTGAGGAGAAGATAACACAGGTGAATGAAGCTGTGCAAAGCTACAAAAATGTTGTGGAAACCACGTATGCTGAAATGGTGAAAGTAAAAGACTTAGAAACAAGGGTGGAGGAAAAAAAGCATTAAACAGGAAGTGAAAAGAATAATCCAAAACAATCCAAAGTTAGTCAGAGATTCAGTAGATATAAACAAATCTATAGTAATCACTGGTATAGAAGAGGAAGAAGTAAAAAAATCACAAGAGACAAAAAGGAGATGGCAAATGTAATGAGCTTACTGAAAGAAGTATCAGGGGAAATCTGTTGTAAAGACATAGAGGAACACAAAATGTTAGGGAAATACGAGAAAAGCAAGACAAGACCTCTAAAGGTGACTTTCCAGAGTGTTAACATTGTGGAAGAGATACTAAAAAATGCAAAGAATCTTATGGAAAAAGAGGAGTTCAAAAATGAATGGATAAAAAGATGCCTAACACAAGAGGAACTGGAATTACTGAAAGAGAAAAGGGAGGAAGCAAAAACAAAAAATGAGGGAAGATCAGAAGAGGAGAAGAAATTTTTTTTTTACAAAGTAATAGGATTGCAGGTACGAAAGTGGTACACAAACAGGATGGAATAAAAAGGAGGAAGGTAGTAAAACCATGTCATGACAAGTATATAGACAAGATGATAAAGTTGATGTACTCAAATGTGGATGGAATGGTATCTAAATTACTAGAGATGAATGATTATGTCAGAGAAAATGAACCACAAATAATATGCCTAACTGAAACAAAATTAACACCAAGAATATCCAATGACATACTAAACTTAGAGGAATACAATATATGGAGAAGAGACAGAAATTTAAAAAAAGGAGGAGGAATTATAATATTAACTAAGAAAAATCTAAAAGTCAATGAAATAAAACTAGATATACCATCACAAGTAGAACTGATTGCAGTAGAGATCAATACATCTGATGGGAAAGTAACTGTAGCCAATTTGTACATGCCACCCAGATCAAACACATGGGAAAGAGATGAATATGAGGACCTGGCAGAGAGTACAATTCAGAGTTTAAGATCATTACTACATAAAATGGAAGAGAAATAGGAAAGAATTTTACTAACTGGGGATTTTAATACAAATATAAATTGGAATACTCTAGATATAATTAGCCAAGAAAGCTGTTGGGATCAAAAGCTCCTGGATCTCGTGCAAGAGTTTTTCCTAACGCAACATGTGAAGGAAACCACCAGAAAAAGAGGACTTGATGTACCTTCAGTGCTAGATCTAATATTTACTAGGCAAGAAAATGATATTGACAGTTTAATATATCACCCTCCATTCGGCAAAAGCGATCATCCAGTACTAAATTATAACTTCAGGATAGCATATGACATAGTTAACAGCAATGACAGTTACAAAAAGAGCCTAAACTATAAAAAGGGAAATTATCAAGACCTAAAGAAGTATTTCTTAGAAGTTGATTGGGAAAATGAGCTTAGAGGAAAAGATTTAAATGCTGTATATAAAAAATTCTGTGAATTTTATGAAATAGGAGTCCAGAAGTACATCTCAAAGCACAAAGAAGCAGATAAGAAAATACAGAAATGGTTCAATACAGAATGTAAAAAATCAAAAGAAAGGAGAGATTTGTTGTGGAATAGATACAGAAGACACAATAGTGAAAGGACTTATACTAATTACAAACAGGCAAGAAACGATTATACAAGAAAAAGGAGGGAAGCCCAAAAACAGTTTGAGGAGGATATAATAAATAAAAGTAGTGATCAACCAAAGCTGTTTTACAGCTACATCAGAAGCAAAACCAAAGTAAAAGATATAATACAATCCATTACGGACGAGGGAATTACTTATACACAAGAGAAAGATATTTGTGAAGCACTAAATAAGAATTTCCAATTAGTTTTTACAGAAGAAAAAATTTAGAGAGGGACTATGTGGAACATGCATGTCCACACATACTACCAGATATACATATAGCAGAAAAAGTAATACAGGAGGAGTTAAGTAGATTAGACAGAGGAAAAGCAAGTGGTCCTGATGAAATTTCATGTTGGGTACTACGAGAATGTGCAAAGGAGTTAAGTAAACCATTATATTTAATTTTCAAGAAATCCTTGAGTCAAGGTAAACTACCTGATATTTGGAAAAAAGCAAATATTGTCCCCTTATTCAGGAAAGGAAATAGACAAAATCCACTCAACTACCTACCAGTATCACTAACCAGTGTTGTAAGCAAGGTATTAGAAAAGCTTATAAGAAATGCTTGGGTAAATCATCTAGAAGAACACAGTATGATAACAGAAAGACAGTTTGGTTTCAGAAAAGGAAAATCATGTGTTACTAATCTGTTGAGCTACTATGACAGAGTAACAAACACAATACAGGAAAGGGAAGGATGGGTGGACAGTATCTATTTAGATTTCAAGAAAGCTTTTGACACAGTACCACACCAAAGACTTTTATGGAAACAGTACCATCAAGGAGGAATTCGAGGCAAACTGTTTTGTTGGATGCAAGACTTTCTCACAAAAAGAGAAATGAGAACAGTACTAAGAGGAAACTACTCATCATGGAAAGAAGTGACTAGTGGAGTACCACAGGGTTCAGTGCTGGCACCAATCATGTTTTTAGTGTATATAAATGATATAAACAGTAACACTGGAAATGAGAGCTATCTGAATATGTTTTCAGATGATGCAAAAAATCCAAAGGAGAATTACTAACACAGACTCTTGTAAAGAGCTACAAGAAGAATTAAATAAACTTCATGAATGGGGTAGTACATGGCAAATGGAATTCAATGTGGACAAGTGTCATGTAATCAAGTTTGGTAAAAGTGGAAAAAGACCTAATTGGGATTATAAGTCAGAAAATAAAACCCTATACACATCAGAAAGAGAGAAAGACCTAGGTGTGACTATCACTAACAGACTATCTCCGGCTGACCACATCAGCGAGAAGATACGGAACATGTATACACTGCTTGCAAATATGAGAATAGCATTCACATACATAAATGAAGACATGCTAAGAAGGATAATAACATCATTCATTAGACCAACCCTGGAATATGCATCAGTAGTCTGGAGTCCTCATCTCAAAAAACACATAGACAAGATTGAAAAAGTTCAAAGGGCCGCTACAAGATGGATACCAAGCTTAAGGGACCTAAGCTACGAAGAAAGATTAAATAAATTGAATCTACCAACACAACAGGAGAGAAGGAAAAGAGGTGACATGATAATGCTATATAAGTGCATATCAGGGAAGGAGAAAATAGACATAAATGATTACTTAACATATGGAGAAACATCAGCAAGAGGACACTGCAAAAAACTGCATAAGAAGAGAGGCGATAAAGATGTAAGGAAATTCATTTTCTCAAACAGAGCAATTGATCAATGGAATGCACTACCGAATGAAATAGTGTGTGCCAAAACAATTCACAAATTTAAGGATATGTACGATAAATATGGTTTAAGACACGGGACAGTACGAGCTTGACTCATTCCTGTAAAGGTACAATTAGGTAAGAACACACACACACTAACATACCACTCTTCCCTCTGGCGCTGTGATTCTGGGTTGAGGAGCTGCGTTGTCCTTGCACCTTACCCTGGGGACGACCCTCTTATGACTCTGGCTAGGCGCTTGCAGCAGAAGACCATAAGAAGAGAAGATAACTGTACCAAGTTAGGCTTCTCCTACAAGAATGCAACTAAACTACTAGAATAAATCAAGAATAGCAAAAAAGAACGCTGTCCGCCATCAAAACCTCCAGCAGAAACTAAAAAAAAAAAAAAAAAGTGAGGAGGAGCACCAAGCAATATACAAAAACTGGTGTGGAAATCTTATAGGAAAGTGTGAAAGGAGAAAGGAGATTATCGTAGGGCAATCTGATTAGGAAAATAAATGAATTATTAGCACCGATAATTAGATTTATTTTATATCCAACCCTTAACTTCCATGTGCTTATCAAGCCTATGCCTGAAACTCAGAATGAAAGAGGCAACAACTACATCACTACGTATCTTTTTCCATTCGCCCACTACTCTACTGCCAAACAAATTTCTACCCAGCTGCTCTTTAAAACGGAACTGATTTAGTTTGAAATAATTAGTTTCAGTTCTATGTCGTATGCTCACTTGAAGTACCTTCCCCAAATCACTCTCGTTTATTTTCATCCATTTAAGCACCTCAGTTAAGTCTCCCTTTATTCTATGCTTTTCAAATGAGCGCAAATTTAGTCTTATCAGTCTGTCTACTTAAGCAATGATAAGTATTATGTATCACTTTTGTCTTTCTTTTCTTTACATTTTCTAACGATTTTATATTCATTCTAATGAATGGGCACGAAAACTGCACGGCATATCCCAAGTGAAGCCTTACTAATGCTAGATAACAGTGCAGTATTACTTTAGATGCATACTGCTCACGCTTTGGTAAATAGATACAAGGACCATGTTTGTCTTATTTCTCGCATTAATACACTCTTGCCTTGGTCTGAGGTCCCCCCAAACCAAGAGCCAAAGATCTCTCTCCATTCTGGCATAATAATTTCTTAATTATCTATGCTGTATATATTATCTCCGATGATCTTGTCCACGTTAAGTACTTTACATTTTTCCACGTTATATTCCATTTGACAATCTTTAGACCATTTGGACAGTATTTCGAGGTCCATTTGACAGTTAACACAGTCATCATTTAAGTCAATGATACGTCCTATTTTTGTGTTATCGGCAAATTGGATAACACCGCTAGAGATTCCCAAGCCTAGGTTCTATATATGTGTATACATACTTTCATAGAGAGAGAGAGAGAGGTAAAATCCTCATCATCAGCAGCAGCTATTACAAGTCCACCGCTGAAGAAAGGCCACCTCCAACTATCTACACGAATTCCTTGACTGAGCCAATCTTCCCCACGTTTTCCCTGCAGATTTCTCTATCTCATCTCTCCACCTCCTGTCTGGCGTTTCTCTCCTACGTTTATCATCTCTTGCTTTCCAGTCAGTCAGCCTCTTGCTTCATCAGTTATCCCTTATTCCTGCTGCATGGCCTGCCCACCTCCATTTCTGTTCTTTTATAACTTCTATATTATCTTTGACTTTAGTCTGCTCTCTTACCCAAGTTGATCTTTTCCTGTCTCTTAAAGATATTCCCCTCATTGATCTTTCCATTGCTATCTGAGAATGGATTAATTTTAGTCCGGCAGAAGTTTTGGATAACCAAGCACTGAGGGTCCCACAATGGTTTATTGAGGATTCTGAATCAATAGGTCGTATAGATTAAGAAACTTCAGGGTGCAAAGCTGGCACCCCCTAGCATTTCTCAGAAAATGGTGGATTCAGTGACAATCATCCGGCACGCTGGGGCAACACTGCGAGAATCGAGAATATGCATATTTTTCCGTTTATTACTAACAAAACAATTACTAGGGTGTCTATTCTTTTGTTTTCTGGCATGCGAAATCTAATGGGTATACAATTCTAGTGACTTTTAGCTTGATTATATGTGTATCATGAATTTTAAAACAAAGTCACCAAAAAATTAATTCACAATTAACATTCTCATTGTGGTTCATTGTTCTAGTCTTCCATAGTTACATATCTGGGAATTCATAGTCTTCATCTTCTTGTGTGTCTGTTACAGCTGTTTTTGTGCGCTCTTTGCAACAAACGCTGCCTCCCTCACATTTGCAAACGATCGTACTTGACAGCATTGCTGATGAGCATGAGCACTTCCATGACATGCATTTTTCACAACTATCTATCTATCTATCTATAGCCCGACGCCCTAATCTCGCAAAGGGTGGCCGCAGACAAAACGCCTCCAAGTCACTCTGTCACCCACCATTTGACTCCCCTCCCCCCAACTCACCCCCCCCTCCCTCATATACCTCTCAACTCCATCCCTCCACCTCATCCTCGGTCTACCCCTCCCTCTCCCTCCCTCCACCTCACCTACATACACCCTCTTAGTCAGTCTTTCATTCTCCATCCTCTCCACATGTCCAAACCACCTCAGTGTATTTCTCCTAATCTTTTCAACCACATCCACATTTACCCCACAACGTTCCTTCACTTCTTCATTCGTCAACCTGTCCCTCCATGTCACTCCACATGCTCCTCTCAAGTAACTCATTTCCACTGCTCTCACTCTTGACTTGTTCCCCTCTTGCAAGGTCCACGCCTCGCTTCCATACGTCAGGGTAGGGATCACAATACCATCATGCAGTGACTTCTTAACTTCCATACTCACCTCCCTATTACTTATCACTGCTTTCAGTGTGCCAACAACCTTCCTTCCCTGCTGTACCCTTTCACGTACTTCATCCCCCAAAGTTCCATCCTTACTCATCACTCTACCCAAGTACTTGAATGCACTCACATTCTCCATATCCTCACCATCCAACCTCACTGCACACTCTGTGACTTCATTCCTCTCAAACACCATAACTTTACTTTTGTTTACATTAACTTTCAGCTTCCTCCTCCTACACACTGTCCCAAATTCATTCACCAAACCTTGCAACTCCCATTCATCTTCACTCAACAATACTGTATCATCAGCAAACAGCAACACCGGAAGCTTCCAAATCTCACCCTCATTCATTAGGGCCACCCCCACATCCACTGCCCTACCTTGTACCTCCTTTATGACCCCATCCATATATATATATTAAACAGCCATGGAGACATTACACACCCCTGTTTCAGTCCCACAACTGCATTTGATTAATTTCAGGATGCATTCAGGTGTTGCTGCAACATCAGGTGGAAGCATTATGGGTTGTAGGAGTTTGTTCACTGTGTCTGATAACCATCCGTGCATGTTTGGGTCCAGCTGAACAGGGTCACCTTCAGATGCGTGCTTCCAGATACAAGGCTGAAGGTGGGCTCTCCGGACACTGAGCTGAATGATTCATCTGTTAGAGGTAGAGACATGAGTTTTGGTGCAGAGATGATCTTTGCTTTTCCAGTTTTAATTTTCCATATTTTTATTCGAACATCAGACAACCACAGCAAGCAGCTATGAAACTGGTAGACTCCTGGACAACATCAGATAGCGCAGCAGCAGCTTCTCCAAGTTTAGAAAGTTGATGCCCTTCGTCAAGAACTTTCACTACCTTCGTCGTTCCTATCCCCCATAACTCCGTCACTGAGACGCATCCTGATAATGCGTGAACAGCCAGTAGCTGTCCAGCAATATCTTTGTGTGCGTATGTGGTCGCCTGAATATCAATTATTTTCCGGTCCTTACATTTGGGTTCCATTGCCAGTGAGCAAGTGAGCCGTTGACCATTATAGAAGTGAGCAAGTAGAATGAAGACATCAGTGATGTCTGAAACTACGCTGATAACAGCATCAGGATTTTCTTTTGGAATGGTGAGCATTTGGTTAATCATGATGACATCAGCCTCCCCTTGGGTGTTCTTCACGTCTTCCTGTGGAATTGTATGGTGTTTGTTGATTTCAGGGGGAACTGGTTCATGTCCTGTCACAACCAGTTTGTGATTTCTTGACTCCAGCTGTCGTCCCTTATCTTGAAGAGTCTCAACAATATAATCATTAAGCTGAATTTGTTGAATGTCACAGTTAACACAACATTTTGAGGTGGAAGAAGCACTGTCTGCTGGATTCTTTCCCTCTTGCAGACCGAGTAACACCTTTAATGGTGTAGTTTTGATACCTGTCAAACACCACGTATACGTCATGATCCTTAAGCTTTTCTGTAATGTATGCCATATACTGTAGTTATCAATGTAGTTCTACACTGTTCCATGGGCTGGCCAGTGAATTACCAACAACATGCCGATCCATCAATTATTAGAGATGTTGCCGTGGGTGCTTCGTGAATTCATCTCCATTTTAAGCTTGTTCTTGAGAACCAGAAGTTATTCAGGATTTCATTTCCTTATTGTGTTGCTGTAATTTGGTCTCCTCTCCAGCAGCCATGACTGCGAAGTACTGAGTAAGTATTCCACAAATGTGATGAATTGAGGCCCATGTTTTCATGGTACTGGGTTTTAATCTGACACCTGTGATTCCATTCGGTCCCACTGTGTACCGTATAAAGGTGATTTCAATTATATCTGTCCACATGCCATTACAAATTCCAGGAGTGTGACGAATGACATGTTCACCTTTCATGAACATCTCGAGTATGTCAGGCGATAGTGCTGTGACAGACCGTAGGTAATAGAGCCCATAGTAAGCACAATTTTGGTGTCAGGCAGCAAAAAGTATGGCATCATTTTCTCCACAGCTAGTAGATGAAGGGCCCAGTCAGCTTCCATCTCAGCACGACAAAATAGCATCATTCGTAGAACTGGCTTAATCAGCATGTCCACCCATAGTCGCGTGGTTCTACTCTTGATTGATATGCTTTCCAAATTGGTTGTTAAGTCTTCATGATCTTCAGTATTTTCAACTTGGCCACGTACGAGTTCCTCAACTACAATTCGTAAGGCACGGAAGTTCTGTGGGTATTTCTTTCCACTAAGCATGTGAGTAATCCCATCAAAAGCACACTGGATGACGTCAGACAAACTGGAATCAGTCATCAAAGTTCCAACACAACCAATAAAGTCTATGATGATTTGCATCCCACCAAGACAGAAAACAAATTGCTGAATCGCTCAGGGTATGCCCATGTGATGTTCACAGCTACTTTATACAATTGTTGGTCACAAGTAAAGACTCTCTGTCCTACAGTTTTCATCAGATGGTCTACTTCTCCCATAGCAGTTAACATCGTGTCTGGGTTGGTTGGTTTCATGTCCATAAGCGGCATGCAGACACATTTAGCCGCTGGTTTCACTGTGTGTCCCTCTTGTCGATTCATAGAAAAGTTTTCCACTACGTTCGTTTTCCACTATGTTCTTCAAGAACATGTAATCCCTCACTAATGTCCTATTTGCTGCCAATACTTGACCTGCCAGAACCCTTAGTGGAAGTACAGATTTCTTCGCTGCAATTACTGGCATTTCCGGTCTCTTAGATCCTCGTATCTGTGGACTAGCACACTGCTGGCTATTTCTTTGGCCAAGCCCATTTTGGCTGGATATGTTAGCATCAAAGTTACCCACTATTACCTGGACCAAGCCAGCCCCATCTTGTAATGTGTTGACAAGGCCTCTGGATGTTACTTGTTGTGAAGCAATGACTACAGATTTTCGGAGTCTGAGGACTTCATCATAATAGCACGCAACTCCATACTTGTACAATTGCTAGATGATATGTTTTTCTCTTATCAGTCCTCCAATTGTCACTTGCTTGGGGGGTGAAAAACTTCCTCTGTTGGATCGTTATCATATTACCGATCATAATCAAAGTAAGCTTGCTGGTTGTCTTAGGTAACAGCCTCGTCAGAAAGTCCATCATGGATTGGCTTGTGTACTCTTCAGCAGAGTCGATGTTTATGAGGGAATTGTACTCATCTCCACTGAGTGGAATCGTCAGAGACTCACTTGTAACTTGCTTCACGACTTTCTTTACAGCTTGTTCCAGTTCATCATTGCTGTCATTAGGAATCATACTGGACATATCTTAGGTTTCTCACGGAACACGAGCATACTGCAAATTCCCTGTTCTACTAATGATGCTATTTTGTCGTGCTGAGATGGAAGCTGACTGGGCCCTTCACCTACTAACTGTGGAGATAATGATGCCCTACTTTTTGCTGCCTGACACCAAAATTGTGCATACTATGGGTTCTGTTACCTACGGTCTGTCACAGCATTATCACCTGACATACTCGAGATATTCGTGAAAGGTGAACATGTCATTCGTCACACTCCTGGAATTTGTAATGGCCTGTGGACAGATATGATGATTGAAACCACCTTTATACGCTACA
This sequence comes from Coenobita brevimanus, assembly GCF_032717465.1. Classification (NCBI taxonomy): domain Eukaryota; kingdom Metazoa; phylum Arthropoda; class Malacostraca; order Decapoda; family Coenobitidae; genus Coenobita; species Coenobita brevimanus. Next base: position 23,156,808 of record NC_136968.1, on the reverse strand, counting down.
CAGAGGGACCGAATGGAATCACAGGTGTCAGATTAAAACCCAGTACCATGAAAACGTGGGCCTCAATTCATCACATTTGTGGAATACTTACTCAGTACTTCGCAGTCATGGCTGCTGGAGAGGAGACCAAATCACAGCAACACAATAAGGAAATGAAATCCTGAATAACTTCTGGTTCTCAAGAACAAGCTCAAAATGGAGATAAATTCACGAAGCACCCACGGCAACATCTCTAATAATTGATGGATCGGCATGTTGTGGGTAATTCACTGGCCAGCCCATGGAACAGTGTAGAACTACATTGATAACTACAGTATATGGCATACATTACAAAGAAGCTTAAGGATCATGACGTATACGTGGTGTTTGACAGGTATCAAAACTACACCATTAAAGGTGTTACTCGGTCTGCAAGAGGGAAAGAATCCAGCAGACAGTGCTTCTTCCACCTCAAAATGTTGTGTTAACTGTGACATTCAACAAATTCAGCTTAATGATTATATTGTTGAGACTCTTCAAGATAAGGGACGACAGCTGGAGTCAAGAAATCACAAACTGGTTGTGACAGGACATGAACCAGTTCCCCCTGAAATCAACAAACACCATACAATTCCACAGGAAGACGTGAAGAACACCCAAGGGGAGGCTGATGTCATCATGATTAACCAAATGCTCACCATTCCAAAAGAAAATCCTGATGCTGTTATCAGCGTAGTTTCAGACATCACTGATGTCTTCATTCTACTTGCTCACTTCTATAATGGTCAACGGCTCACCTGCTCACTGACAATGGAATCCAAATGTAAGGACCGGAAACTAATTGATATTCAGGCGACTGTACACGCACACAAAGATATTGCTGGACAGCTACTGGCTGCTCACGCATTATCAGGATGCGACTCAGTGACGAAGTTATGGGGGATAGGAACGACGAAGGTAGTGAAAGTTCTTGACGAAGGGCATCAACTTTCTAAACTTGGAGAAGCTGCTGCTGCGCTATCTGATGTTGTCCAGGAGCCTACCAATTTCATAGCTGCTTGCTGTGGATATGCTGAAGCAATAACGATGACTGATGTTCGAATAAAAATATGGAAAATTAAAACAGGAAAAGCAAAGATCATCCCTGCACCAAAACTCATGTCTCTACCTCTAACAGATGAATCATTCAGCTCAATGTCCGGAGAGCCCACCTTCAGGTTTGTATCTGGAAGCACGCATCTGAAGGTGACCCTGTTCAGCTGGACCCAAACATGCACGGATGGTTATCAGACAGAGTGAACAAACTACTACAACCCATAATGCATCCACCTGATGTGGCAGCAGCACCTGAATGCATCCTGAAATTAATCAAATGCAGATGTGAAAAATGCATATCAGAGAAGAGCTCATGCTCATCAGCAATGCTGTCACGTACGATCGTTTGCAAATGTGAGGGAGGCAGTGTTTGTTGCAAAGAGCGCACAAAAACACCTGTAACAGACACACAAGAAGATGAAGACTATGAATTCCCAGATATGTAACTATGGAAGACTAGAACAATGATCCACAATGAGAATGTTAATTGTGAATTAATTTTTTGGTGACTTTATGTGTTAAAATTCATGATACACATATAATCAAGCTAAAAATCACTAGAACTGTATACCCATTAGATTTCGCATGCCAGAAAACAAAAGAAGAGACACCCTAGTAATTGTTTTGTTAATAATAAACGGAAAAATATGCATATTCTCGATTCTCGCAGTGTTGCCCCAGCGTGCCGGATGGTTGCCACTGAATCCACCATTTTCTGAGAAATGCTAGGGGGTGCCAGCTTTGCACCCTGAAGTTTCTTAATCTATACGCCCTATTGATTCAGAATCCTCAATAAACCATTGTGGGACCCTCAGTACAAGGTTATCCAAAACTTCTGCCGGACTAAAATTAATCCGTTCTCAGATAGCAATGGAAAGGTCAATGAGGGGAATATCTTTAAGAGACAGGAAAAGATCAACTTGGGTAAGAGAGCAGACTAAAGTCAAAGATAATATAGAAGTTATAAAAGAACAGAAATGGAGGTGGGCAGGCCATGCAGCAGGAATAAGGGATAACTGATGAAGCAAGAGGCTGACTGACTGGAAAGCAAGAGATGATAAACGTAGGAGAGAAACGCCAGACAGGAGGTGGAGGGATGAGATAGAGAAATCTGCAGGGAAAACGTGGGGAAGATTGGCTCAGTCAAGGAATTCGTGTAGATGGTTGGAGGTGGCCTTTCCTCAGCGGTGGACTTGTAATAGCTGCTGCTGCTGATGATGATGATTTTATTTATCAATCTATCAATATATATATATATATATATATATATATATATATATATATATATATGTGTGTGTGTGTGTGTGTGTGTGTGTGTGTGTGGAGAAAGCATATGACAGAGTGGATAGACAATGATTGTGGAAAGTGTTAAGAATATATGGAGTAGATGGGAAGTTGTTGAATGCTGTGAAGAGTATGTACGATGGTGCGAAGGCTGCAGTGCGTGTGGATGGTGAACTAAGTGAATTTTTCTCTTTGAAAGTTGGTTTGAAACAGGGATGTGTCATGTCTCCATGGTTGTTCAATCTGTACATGGATGGGGTAATAAAAGAGGTACAAGGTAGGGTAGTGGATGTTGGAGTGGCCCTGGTGAGAGAGGATAGTGTTTGGAAACTCCCTGTACTGTTGTTTGCAGATGATACTGTGTTGTTGAGTGAAGACGAAGGTGAGCTGCAAGGCTTGGTGGATGAGTTTGAGAGAGTGTGTAAGAAACGGAACCTAAAGGTGAATGTAGGGAAGAGTAAAGTGATGGTCTTTGAAAGAGGTGAAGTTAGTGAATGTACAGTGAGGTTGGATGGTGAGGAATTGGAAAATGTGAGTACGTTTCAGTATTTGGGTAGTGTGATGAGTAAGGATGGAGGCTTGGAGGGTGAAGTGCTTGAAAGGGTACAGCAGGGAAGAAAGGTTGCTGGTTCTTTGAAAGCAGTGATAAGAAACAGGGAAGTGAGCATGGAAGTGAAAAAGTTACTACATGACAGTATTGTGATACCAACTCTAACGTACGGAAGTGAAGCTTGGACATTGTTGGAAGGACACAAGTCAAGAGTGAGAGCAGTGGAAATGAGTTATTTAAGAGGAGCCTGTGGAGTCACGTTGAGAGACAGGCTGACGAATGAGGATATAAAGGAGCGTTGTGGTGTGGATGTGGATGTGATAGGAAGTGTTATGAGGAACACACTGAGGTGGTTTGGCCATGTGGAGAGGATGGAGGGTGAAAGACTGACGAAGAGAGTGTATGTGAGTGAAGTGGAGGGGGGAAGAGGGAGGGGGAGGCCGAGGATGAGATGGAGGGATGGGGTGGAGAGGTACATGAGAGAGGGGGGTGTGAGTTGGGAGCAGGGCAGTGAAATGGCGGGGGACAGGGCGACTTGAAGGCGATTTGTTTGTGGCCACCCCAAACGGGATTGAGGCGTCTGGCAATAGATAGATAGATAGTGTGTGTGTGTGTGTGTGTGTGTGTGTGTGTGTGTGTGTGTGTGTGTGTGTGTGTGTTTGTGTATGAAGGTATGTATACACATATATACAGCCTAGGCTTGGGAATCTCTAGCGGTGTTATCCAATTTACCGATAACACAAAAATAGGACGTATCATTGACTTAAATGATGACTGTGTTAACTGTCAAGTGGACCTCGACATACTGTCCAAATGGTCTAAAGATTGTCAAATGGAATATAACGTGGAAAAATGTAAAGTACTTAACGTGGACAAGATCATCGGAGATAATATATACAGCATAGATAATTAAGAAATTATGAAGCCAGAATGGAGAGAGATCTTTGGCTCTTGGTTTGGGGGGACCTCAGACCAAGCTTGGCAAGAGTGTATTAATGCGAGAAATAAGACAAACAGGGTCCTTGTATCTATTTACCAAAGCGTGAGCAGTATGCATCTAAAGTAATACTGCACTGTTATCTAGCATTAGTAAGGCTTCACTTGGGATATGCCGTGCAGTTTTCGTGCCCATACATTAGAATGAATATAAAATCGTTAGAAAATGTAAAGAAAAGAAAGACAAAAGTGATACATAATATTGATAATTTCTTACGTAGACAGACTGATAAGACTAAATTTGCGCTCATTTGTATAGCATAGAATAGGGGGAGATTTAACTGAGGTGCTTAAATGGATGAAAATAAACGAGAGAGATTTTGGGAATGTACTTCAAGTGAGCATACGACATAGAACTGAAACTAATTATTTCAAACTAAATCAGTTCCGTTTTAAAGAGCAGCTGGGTAGAAATTTGTTTGGCAGTAGAGTAGTGGGCGAATGGAAAAAGATACGTAGTGATGTAGTTGTTGCCTCTTTCATTCTGAGTTTCAGGCATAGGCTTGATAAGCACATGGAAGTTAAGGGTTGGATATAAAATAAATTTAATTATCGGTGCCAATAATTTATTTATTTTCCTAATCAGATTGCCCTACAATAATCTCCTTTCTCCTTTCACACTTTCCTATAAGATTTCCACACCAGTTTTTGTATATTGCTTGGTGCTCCTCACTTTTTTTTTTTTTTTTTTGGTCAGTTTCTGCTGGAGGTTTTGATAGCGGACAGCGTTCTTTTTTGCTATTCTTGATTTATTCTAATAGTTTAGTTGCATTCTTGTAGGAGAAGCCTAACTTGGTACAGTTATCTTCTCTTCTTATGGTCTTCTGCTGCAAGCGCCTAGCCAGAGTCACAAGAGGGTCGTCCCCAGGGTAAGGTGCAAGGACAAAGCAGCTCCTCAACCCAGAATCACAGCGCCAGAGGAAAGAGTGGTATGTTAGTGTGTGTGTGTGTGTGTGTGTGTGTGTGTGTGTGTGTGTGTGTGTGTGTGTGTGTGTGTGTGTGTGTGTGTGTGCATTTTTTCTCTGTGTACACCTGACTGGGTATTCAGCCGGAATATCAAAGTAACACACAAGTACCGCACAATGTATTTATAACAGCATCACAAGCCTGCTACGGTATAATTAATGCGGGAACAAATATTTCTACATGATAATTAGCTCTCCATGTGCAGAAAAGAAACATAACTACTGATCATCATATAATATATAAGACTATGGCTTACAATGAGTGAAGGACTAGAGAGAGAGAGAGAGAGAGAGAGAGAGAGAGAGAGAGAGCCATCATATGAAGGTAACAAGCTAGAAAGAAAGAATTTGCTGCCCATGAGAGAGAGAGAGGAGGAAATTTCCCTGGCGACAGTCATGAATCTAATGCAGGCACAGAGTGAAAAACTCCAAGCACAATTACAGGCACAGAGTGAAGGACAGAAACAACTCCAAGCATAATTACAGGCACAGAGTGAAGGACAGAAACAACTCCAAGCACAGTTACAGGCACAGAGTGAAGGACAGAAACAACTCCAAGCACAGTTACAGGCACAGAGTGAAGGACAGAAACAACTCCAAGCACAGTTACAGGCACAGAGTGAAGGACAGAAACAACTCCAAGCACAGTTACAGGCACAGAGTGAAGGACAGAAACAACTCCAAGCACAGTTACAGGCACAGAGTGAAGGACAGAAACAACTCCAAGCACAGTTACAGGCACAGAGTGAAGGACAGAAACAACTCCAAGCACAGTTACAGGCACAGAGTGAAGGACAGAAACAACTCCAAGCACAGTTACAGGCCCAAAGTGAAGAGGTCAGGAACGAATTTAAAGAACAGTTACAAGCACAAAGTGCCCAACTACAGACAAAGAATGAAGGACTGAAAGAACAACTACAAGCACAGAGTGAACAGCTAGAGGCACAACGTGAAGAATAAGATGAACAATTATTGGCACAGAGGAAAGAAATCAAAGAACAATTGCAGGCACAGAACGAAGAACAGAAAGAATGATAAGAACAGCTTCAGGAGGCGTTACAGGAGCAACAGAGGGAACTACAACTGAGGATGCAAGGACAGCTAGATGCTAAGATGGCGGAAATGAAGGAAGAACAGGAATAATTGAAGGAGGAGGTATACGCTGAGCTACGGCAGCAGAAGTATGAGGTAATCAATAATGTGACTGAGTGCAAACAGCATATAGACAACCATTTGAAGTAATTAGTGAGGAAATAGTGACAGAGTGCAAACAGCATGTGGACAACCAGTTGAAGATTAGTGAGGGAATAGTGATGGAGTGCAGACAGCATGTAGATAATCAGCCGAAGCATGTAGTCGACCATGTGAAAATAATTAGTGAGAAAATTGAGGATGTAGAGAAATATTGCATTGCTGAGCCTCAGGTTAATGTACAGGGAGCATATGATGGGAATGGACAGTGTATGGTGAATCTTGGCGGATCCCATGCATCTAAAGGTAGCATTACAGGGTTGAATAATCAGAATGCAGAAATTTTAAGTCGTGGCCTTGATTATGATGCCCCAGTTGTTAGGCCCCAAACTAGTGACGTGCATGGCTATAATGGGGGTCCAATTAAAAAGAAACCTCAGGAATTTGATGGCAGAGTATCTTGGGAAGCTTACTGTGCACAGTTTGAGTTACTGGCAGATCAGAATGGTTGGGATGATAGGCAGAGAGCAGTGCAGCTTACTACTAGCCTTAAGGGAGTCACAATAGAAATTCTGGGCCAGATGTCAGTGACGGAGAGGAACAGTTATCAGTCCCTAGTAGAAGTGCTGGAGCGCAGATATGGGACCATGTACCAGACTGAGGTTTACAGAGCAAGATTCTGGAGCTGTGTACAGGCTCTAGGAGAATCCCTACAGCAGCTTGCTCATGACCTGGAGAGTATGGCAAACAAGGCATACCCTGGAGCAGCACCAAAGCTGTTGGGTATTTTACTGAGGGACCAGTTCATTGATGCTATTGATAGTGCAGAGTTCAAAGTGCAAGTGAAGCAGGCACAACCAAGAAGCATGCAAGAAGTGCTAGCCAGGGCTCTAGAATTTGAGTCTTACGTCAGGTTCATTACAGCCACCTTTCAGGCAGGGCATAGTGCAGGATTCAAGGCAAGAAAAGGACAGGTATGTGAAAAGGAAAAATTTGAGGGAAGTTGCTGGTACTGTGAAAAGCCAGGACAGAAGAAAAGAGGACTGCTACAAGTGGAATAGGGAACAGGACAAGACCGGAGGAGGCTGCTGGTTCTGCGAGAAGTCGGGGCACACAAATGGAAGAAGAAGCAAGAATAGAGCAGTGCAAGGAAATCTTCACTTGTAACAAAAGCGTGTTGGACATGTAGTGAGGTGGGACACCTCAGTTCCGAGAGTCCGAAGAAGAAAAAGAATGATAAGAAGAAGGTTGCAGAAGACCAGAAAGAAGCAGAAAACTAGTGGAGGCTGGTGTGAAGGAGCAACCACCAGCCTGCTTTTCTCAAGTAGCCCCAACACTGAGAAAATGCAAGAGGACAGCAATCAAGTGTGAGAAGATGGAGGGATAGACGGAAAGAAGTGTTCTCAGGTGACTGATTCGGCCTCAGAGCAGACTTTTGTGAGACCTGATGTGTTACATCATCGGTATCTGCCTGAGTCATCAGAACAACTGTGTGGCATAACTGGGCACTGTGCAGAACTGAGCGGACCCCTGGATGTCCGGATTGAAGTGGCAGGGCAAGAGGCTACCCTATCAGTCTACATGGCCAACATGGAGGATTCTTGCCTTCTGGATCTGGGATGTCCATGGGATGTGAGCTGGACTTTTGCTCCATGAAGCTGAAGGTTCTGGGAAGGTCAATTCCCGTCATAACAGTGAAATGTACCAGTTCTGGTGGTGAGGTGAGGTCACTCCGCACTACAGTGATACCCCCAAAATCAACTGTTGCTCCAGTGTAAGGAGAGTGGCTCTTTTGACAGCTGTATTGGGGTAGTGGAGCCTGATGTACAGTGCAAGATGAAGGCCGGGGTATTGGTGGGGAGAACGCTGGTGGAAACAGGTGCAGGTGGAATGCCGTTTGTGGTGGCCAATTTCTCCTGTGAGCCACAGAAGATCAACAAGGGAGAAATTGTGGGACTGTGCCAGGCAGTGGACCCTGAGTGGCATCAGAGGAAGGCCTGTAAACGAAGCATAGTCAAGGAAGACTGGTACGTGCCAGACCACCTACCAGACCTCTTCTCAAGGAGTTGCCAATGCCTGGAAGGTTCACAAGTGCTGAAGTTAAGGCAGCTGCTGATGGAATATGCTGATATCTTTTGCACGGGAGACCTAGATCTGCGGTGCATTGATCTGGTGGAGCATACTATAGACACCGGGGATCACAGCCCAATTAAACAGCCAGTGCACCAGCCCAATGGCAAGAAATGGAGATGGTGATGGAGAATCTCCACCGACAAGGAGTAACAGAAAAGTCCAGTAGTCCTTGGGCATCAGCAGCAGTTCTGGTTAGGAAAAAGGATGGCTCAGTAAGGTGCTGTATAGACTATCGAGCCCTGAATGAAGTGACAGTGAAGGATGCATACCCCTTGCCAAGCATTGATGACACCTTGGATGCTCTGTTAGGTGCTAAGTGATTCTCCACCCTAGACATGAAGGCAGGATACCACCAGGTCAAGGTTGCAGAGAAGAACAAAGAGAAGACAGCCTTTTCATATGGGCAGGGTTTATGGCAGTTTGAAGTGATGCCATTTTGCCAATGCAATGCTCCAGCTACTTTTGAACGCCTCATGGACCGCGTACTTGAATGCCTGCACTGGCAGACGGCTCTGATATATCTGGACGATGTAATTGTGTTTGGACAGACTTTCGACCAGGAACTGGAGAGGCTGTCGGAGGTGTTGAACAGGATCCACACAGCGCACCTCAAGCTGAACCCCAAGAAATGCTACTTGTTTCAGAAGGAAGTAAATTACCTGGGACACACTGTAGGCGAGAGCAGCGTCCGTACTGACCCAGAGAAGGTGGCAGCTGTGGAAAACTGGCCAGTTCCTACTGGTGTGACAGAGCTACGGAGTTTCCTGGGCTTGTGCACCTACTATCGGCGTTTTGACAAAGACTTTGCAATGATAGCTGCACCTCTTCACAAGTTGTTGGGGGAAAGGCAGAAGTTTGCATGGACAGCAGAAAGCCTTTGACGAACTGAAGCATGCATTGGCAAGCTCTCCAGTATTGCCATACCCAGACCAGAATCAGCCATTTATCTTGGACTATGACACTAGTGACCATGGTATTGGTGGAGTCCTGTCACAGAAGAAGGATGACAAGGAGTATGTGGCTGCGTATTACAGTAAGAAGCTCAGCCCACAGGAGTGGAACAACTGTGTGACCCGTAAGGAGCTCTTGGCAATGATGAAGAGCCTTGATTTCTTCTATCCCTACCTGTATGGGTAAAACTTCATCATCAGGATGGACCATGCAGGACTCAAGTGGCTGAAAATGCTAAAGAATCTGGAGGGATAACTGGCTGGCTGGCTCGGGAAGCTAGACCAGCACAATTATGAGGTGCAACACCATCCTGGACGGGTACATGGCAATGCTGACAGCCTGAGTCGTCGGCCTTGTGATCTGGAGTGCCGGTAGTGTAGTAAAAAGGAAGATCATGGTAAGAAATCCAGCACTGCAATAACAGGCTCCGTGTCTGATGAAGACCTGAAGAGGATGCAGATGGAGGATGCAGATTTACGACCAGTGCTGGAGTGGCTGCAGTGCAGTACAGTGCGGCCATCTTGGGAAGAAGTTTCCAGGTTAAGCCCTGCAACCAAGAGCTATTGGATTCAGTGGGACCTTCTTCGTTTGACCAACTCACTACTGGAGCATCAATGGGAGACAGCCGATGACCTCAGCAAGTATTGGCAAGTGGTGGTTCTGAAGATCTTGAGGTGTTAGATCCTGAATGAGTCCCATAACCAGATCACTAGTGGGCACCTGGGAGTGAAGAAAACTCTAAGCCGGCTGCGACAGAGGTTCTACTGAATTGGCATGCGTCAGGATGTTGAAGAGTGGCGTCACACCTGTGATGTGTGCTGTGCCAAGAAGGGACCCAAGAAACATGGTTGCACCCCTTCCCAGCTGTACCAAGTGGGTGCACCAATGGAAAGAGTTGCAGTGGACATTGCTGGACCTTTGCCACTCATTGAGAGAGGAAAACAGTATATATGTGTCACCATAGACTACTTCACAAAGTGGCCAGAAGCCTATGCTAACCCTGATTAAGAGGCTGCGACTGTTGCTCAGATGTTGGTTGATCAGTTTTTCTGTCGTTTTGGAATGCCACAAGAGTTACATTCAGACCAGGGTAGAAACCTCGAGTTTGCTGTGTTTCGTGAATGCTGCAAGTTACTGGGGATCAGGAAGACCAGGACGACCCCACTAAGGCCACAGTCAGATGGGATGGTGGAGAAATTCAACTGGACCCTGGGACAAGACCTGGCCAATTATTGCATTGATGGACAAACAGACTGGGACCAGAAATTACCTGCTTTGCTGATGGCATATCGGTCTGCATCCCATGAGTCTACTGGCTACATTCCTGCAAAACTGATGTTAGGCCATGAATTACGTTTACCCATCAACTTGTTAATGGGATGACCACCTCCTGAAGAGCTGCCTACTGACATCACCAGCTACGCAAAGCACCTTCAGGAAAGACTAGCTGAGGTACATCATCAAGTGTAAGGAGCCCTCAAGTTTTCAGGAGGTGATGAAGTGCAAGTATTATGCCAAGACAAGTGAGGTGAGCTTCAAGGATGGTGACCAAGTTTGGTTATATAATCCTCAACGTAAGAAGGGACAGTCACCGAAGCTGCAAAGCCCATTGAACGGGCCTTACACAGTGTTGGACCGCCTATCAGACGTAACAGATCGGATTTGGGAAGGCAGGAAGTCTCGCCCAAATGTGGTACACGTGAATCGTCTGTGGCAGTACCACTGGCCAGGACAGTACAGCTGGGACGTCTTCGAGGAATTGCGCTCACCCAAGGATGTTGTGGAGGACCAAGGAGCTGAAGTGCAAGAGGATAGTGACAGTTTCCCAAGACAAGAAGCGAATCAAGACGAGGACCAAGATCTTGGAGGAATGGACTGTGCGGAGGAGCAAGGACATCGTCAGCAACGGCATAGAAGACCTGATAAGTTGAAGGATTATTTTGTGTATAGTTAGATGTTTAACTAGGATTAAGGTTTTTGTTTGTGTATACTGTGTAGTTTACTCGGGACGACAAAAAACTAGGGAGGGGATAGTGTTAAGAAGCGAGATTGCCAGTCAGGTAGTCCAGAAGTATCGCGATGTTCCCAATGTTTACAGTAGTTCCGGTATCGGTACGAGTCAGTTGCCAGTTTGCCTACTGTTGGTGAACGTAGTTATTTCGTAAGTTGTACATTAATTTGTGTGCTCTTTTTCTTTATAATGTTTTATTTTAGTGATTGCTCGTTTAAATTATGTAATTTAAGTTCGTATGGTAAATGATTTAGGGTGTTATGTAATGTAAGACAGCATTGGAATGTTTTGGTTGTCTCTGAATTGGCAACTGTTGTTTTCGTAGAATGTAGACGTTTCTAGAACAATGCAAGCTTATATAAGTATGGATAAGAGACCAGAACGAGTTCAGTTGGTTTTCAGTTCAGTTTGAGTGAAGTTCAGTCGGTTTTGGTTCAGTTTGAGTGTAGTGCTGTTAGGGAAGTTTGTGAAGAGTTGCTGGCAAGCATTAAGTGTAATTACTGTCAGTGGAGCTTATTTTCGGTACTTGTGAAAACAGTAAAATGTTTATTGAAGTTTGTATATCATCAGAATTTGTAATAACGGTGAAGTGTTGTCAAGCATTAAGCGTAACTGCAGTTAGTGAAGTTGGTATAACTCCAGTGTTTGTGAGAACAGTGAAGTTGGAAAGAATTAAAGTGGAATTACTTGGAAAATAAAGACAGTGAACATTAAGGAGCCGGTGTTTATTTTCGCCTCAACTGATCACGTGCACTGTACACCTAAAGGCTGACCATAGGAAGAACAAGTCACTGGGCAACATCCTTCCTGTACTGTATTACTGCTGTTGGAGCCTGTGGCAGTGTGGGGTGGGGACGTAGCAATGTTAATAATGTGGCTGAATTTTGTAGGGCTCTGTGAAACACTAAAACTATCACATGAAAAGAGTGTGTGTATCCTGGATATTGGTGATATGAATATTCGTTTTATATGGTGATGATGATGATACCAGTATTTGTTCATGTTTGATATTCCAGATTGGGAAAACATTATTCCTGAAGAATATGAATTCCTCAAGTACCACAGTGCTTTGTCCTGAGATCATCACTTCCCCCAGTTCTTAACAGGGTTACAGAGAAATGCATGATCAATGAGGAAAGTATGAAAAAAAAAAATGTACAACTTAGTTACAACTTCGTTAGTATCTCCACGTTTTCAAGGCATATTGTACACATATCAAATACTAGTCCGTGCAAAAATGAAAGCATTGGTAATGACCAACTCGTATACGATAGTTTCACAAGTTTCACTTGAAATAATGCCACATGCAACTATGCTACTATTTGTGAAGTTTCAGTCGGTATTGGAAAAAATTACGCAGTGTTAAAGGTCATCGCTGTCTGGCCACTAACATATGCACATTGCTAATCAAAATGCTTCTGGAAAACGTAGAGATTTAGTTTTCTACAACTTCACCACATTCACACATTGCCCAAACAAGGAAATGAACTGCTTTGTTCCCTATTCTGTGTAATATCTATAATGATTTTGTAAAAGTTATTTTTGTGTTAGATTCCTCCCCTTCACACCCCCCCCCCCAAAAAAAAAAAGTGGGAAAATGAATAGTCTAATAAACTCTGGAGTGCAGTGGTCAGAATACATGAATCAAATGGTAACGATAATTCTATGAATTGAAAGGAGTTTTAACTCGATCGTTTTCATAAAGAAAAAGAAATTCGACATATCGTTCGTTTGTTCGTTTAAAGTTTTCTGCACCAATAGTGCAGGCCGGGCCATACAGTGACCTGAGCAGTATATTTTGGGCTGACTTAAAAAATAGTAAGAGGGAAGACAGGGCCTAGGGACTGCCCAGCACACACACTGTCTTCTGGCTGGCTTTGTGGTGTGTGTGTGTGTGTGTGTGTGTTGACATATAATGAAATGATGTTGGAAATACATCTATGACTGGAAAGTTATCTGTGACTAGGTGAAGATCTTGATATCCATGTTAAAGTGTTTATTATTATATGGTGGTGTATGTGATGTTTATGATAATGTGGTATTACGGTCTTCCTCACTAATTTCAACATGAATTTACATTTTTTATCATCTTATATGCTGTGAAGAAAGAGTACAATGATAATGTTGCTCATATAAATCTGGAATATGTACCAGTAGTTGAGGAACAACGGAGGGTTGGGAAGAGATGAGGTCCAACTGCTATAGCGGCCTTCATTATAAAAGGGTTATGAAGAGCTGTTCAGTATGGTGACCAGAGTCCCGCTTTTAGGCGGGACAGTCCCTCTTTTTGAACGTCTGTCCCGATGTTTTAATTGTGACTAGAATGTCCTGCTTTTTGAGCAAATTTTCTTAAATGTCCCGCTTTTACAAAATCACTATTGCATTAGGCAAAACATGACCTTCTTTTATGAATTTAGGATGAATTTGAAAAAGGCATAATCGTAACCAAATGAAATACCTAATTGTTAATATAAAATCTGTAATACTCACTAGCTGGTAACTTGGTCGGCCCATTCACTGTACCGTACGGTATGTTCGGAGTTATATATATATATATATATATATATATATATATATATATATATATATATATATATATACACACACTCCCGGCCGCGCGCGCGCGATAGTGTCCCGCTTTTAGCTCCAGTAAATCTGGTCACCTTATGCTCAGGAGCTATTGGCTTGGATAATCTTTCTTACTGCGTTCATATTTTAAATATTTTTCTGTTGTTCTTGGTGTCATAGACGGTTTTATATTGCTACTGTCAAAGTGCTTTATTCAGCTGCTACTCGTTCCTATATCATTGCCGCCTTCTTTTTTTTCTGATTGGTTAATCGTTTACCGTTTCATTGCCATGGACACACTTGGGCATTTTATTCAGATTAGTTCACTGACAATTTTATTTTGAGGAGGGAATTTCCAGCTATCCAAATTATATTTGAAGTAGTTTTCAGTAATCCACCCGTGACTATACAGTAATTCCCCTTTGCTGAAGAGAGTCGATGCAGTAACTTCAGTAAAAGGGTTCTGTTCTGTGACGTTTTTATGATGTTCTTAGCATTGGCCTGTGATTTTAATTTTGTTACTGCTAGACACTTTTATTTAACTTACAAAAAGTAATTTTTTATTTCGTTTAAGGGCGGAATCATCTTCGTCTCTCTGACTGGTGAGTTGTTGGTATCGTAATTTATGCTTGTTGCAGCCTAACTTTTTTTTTTTTAACTATAATTTGTTGCAGTTTACCTTTTTTTTAAACTAAAATTACTTGTCATCTTAGTGAATGTCTCCCCATTAACCCATCAGCACTGTATCATATATATGTTGTTCATCTCCATAAACTAAAATTTTTCCACACAGGAACAAGAATACTACAGGATCTTTTTACTTCACATTTTTATACAAACTGGAAGTTATGCACCATATGTTTTATTTATACATCCATTATTTTAACTACATAAAACAAATGTATAACAATACTGGTGCTGCCTATTTAGCCCACACACACACACACACACACACACACACACACACACACAGTATGCGTGTTTAACTGCATAGTTAAATATTATGATGACAATAATATCATTACCGAGTCTTAACCTTCCCCTAACCTCCCAGTAATCTCATACCACCCAGCCCCTCTTCATCCACATATTAATAATCACAGCTTCATCAGGAGGCGTAGTAGTGTTTCATCTAACACAGTGAAACTTTGTTTAACACTATTCATCTCCCCACCAGGCTACCCAGCAGAGGTGTATTACTATGGGACTCAAGCAACCACATTGCTGTTGGGAGTAACTCTGGGTGTGCTCTTTGTTATCAAGCTCTCTCTGCCTGTATTCTACAATTTGGGCATCGTTTCATTGAATGAGGTGGGAACTTGAAGAGCATCATCATAATAACCACAATCACCAACATCAACAATACCACTATCATCATCACCATCAACTCATCATGATAGCAATCAAAAATCTGTTTTCTACACTTAAATGCGGTAAATATAATCCAGAAGTCATGATAGTAATGTAGACTACCTTTTGAAATCCGCCGAACATCTAAAGATTTGGAATTTTTTACTCCACTTCAAGGGGAAATTGGTTCACACTAAAAAAAATCTAGAACAACCCATGTATTTGCTGCTGGACAGTTATTACATACATGTTACAAATAAATGGAAGGGATTTAGGGGAGGGGGCAAGGAGTGGTGGACAACCTCTTTCCATTTCTGTCAGAGGCTCATTGACTCCATGCAGTCCTGTAATCCATCCTGTGAGCTGACAACTTCCAAAGTGTCGCTAACTTCATTCAGTTATGTTTTTTTTAGTGATATGTATAAAATGTACAGTTTATTGGTGGTCCATGTACCCAGAGTTTCTAGGAGGCTTCAAAGGGCATTTTAAAACACAAGAGAAACATGAGAGAGTCCAAGTCCTGTAATGTGACAAAATAGGCTAGTGAGTTGTGTTGGGCAGTGGCCTGGCTGACAAAGGACAGTCGGCACCTCAACAAATCAGTAACGAGTAAAATGGGCGTTTATAGGCCAGGTCATAATGATATGGAATTGTTTATGCTGACTGCCAAGGGGTGCCACCTCTGTCATGAGCGTCTTCATATATACTTCATCCATTCATTCCTATCTTTTGCCAGTTGTTGCCTTACCATTCATGGACACAGCATTCAGCTTTTTGTTTAATAGATTTTTCTTGCCCCACATCTGTCACGAATCTGAGTGCTTGTCCTATCTAGGTAATGAAACGCACATATGTTCCTTAAGCTCATCAGTACAGTGGTATGGTTTGATTTTATACATGTTACCTCTAGACGATATTCTTCAGTTTAAGAAATATGTTTTGACGTGGAGGGGTTTATAGAGCCTTCGTTAACGTTTTTCCTACGAATTTTACCTCATAAGGCCTCGGCAGAACAAATTGCAGACCACTATAATATTATTTAGTTCACAAGATTTTAACAGGGTTTCATGACAGTGTAACAGAAGTCTTGACGGCAACTGTAAATTTTCATTAATTTCTTGCTTCTTTGTAAAGAAGCCTCAGACCTGGACTGACCAAAAGGTGACGACTAAGGACCGAACAAAGGACATGGTACGAATACCTACATTGAATGTAAGGGGTGCAAATGATGAGGTGAAAGAAAGAGAGTTGTCCAGGTGCTTGAGGGTGCGAAAATGGATGTATGTAGATTAATTGAAACTAAATGGAGAGGTGTAAGTGGAGAGAGTGGGAGTGTGGATGGTGCACATGCGAGGAAGGGGGTGAGAATGAGAGGGCAAAAGAAGGAGTGTGTATTGTTGTAACAGATGGAAGGAGAATATAAGAGAGTATGGATCAGTTGGCTCAAGGATTGTGTGGGTAAGACTGAAAGTTGGACAACAAAATGTGGGCGATTGTGTGCATGTATGCATCAATGCAAGATCGTACAAGCAGAGTGAAAGAAGAGTCCTGGACAGATGTCGAAGCATGCATGGAAAAGTTTGAAAGGAATGAGAGAGTGTTTTTGATTGGAAATATGAATGGAACACGAGGGAATGTGAAGGTGAATGGAGTAGCTGGTGAGTGGGGTGTGCCTGCAGAGATGGCTCAGAATGGCAGTGCTTTAGTGAACATTTGTGCTGGGAGGGGGTTGGTGATAGTTAATACCTTCTTCAGGCACCAAATGATCCATAGGTATACGTGGCGAGTGATGGGAAGGGTGGGTGGTGAAATGAATGAACGGAAGGCAATGATTGATTATGTGTGTATGGATGAAAGGATGAGAAAGTGTGTAATCGATGCAACTGAGTATAGAGGATGGGGGCGTAGACTTTCGGACCACCACTTGGTTGTGGTCAGAAAGTCCAAATCAAGTAGAGAAATAGAAGAAGGGAAGGACAGGAGGAAGTTCATACAAGGAAGGTGGAAATGTTACAAGAGGATGGAAAGAAGGCAGAATATAAGAGGGAAGTGGAGGAACCATTGGGTATATATGGATTGGAGCAGATGGGAGACGTGGAAGGTGTGTGCAAGATATTCACTGACAAAATCTGTGCAGCATGTGAGGTGGTGTGTGGGGTTTAGAGAAGACGAAAGAGAGCACAGGGAACAGCATGGTGGAATGAGAGGAGTGAGAGGCTGTGGCACAAAAAAAGAAAGCATATAGGGAGTGAATGAGAAACAGGGGCGTGGAAGAAGTTGAGAGACGGAAGAGAGAGTTACATGTAGAGGGGAAGAGAGGGGTGACAAGATTAGTAAGAGAGAGTAAGAAGAGAGTGGGTGAGGAATTTGGAAGGAATTTGAGTGTAAACTGGAGGGAATGTAAGAAAATGTTCTGGACAGAGGTAATGAGAGTTAGGCATTGTGCCAAAGGAGTTAGTTGGAGAATGAAAGATAAAAATGGTAGATTACTAGTGAAGAAGGGAGAAAAGGTGAGCAGATGGAGAGAACACTTTAAAGAATTTTTGAACATAAAGAATGAATGTAATGCAAGTATAAGTGGCTGGGGAATGGCTGGGAGAAGGAGGGAAGTGAGAAAAGACTAAGAACTCAGTAGATTGAAAGTTGTGGAAGCAATGAAGAAAGTTAAAATGGCGAAAGCCTCAGGAACTGATGGAGTGTGTGGTGAAATGCTGAAGCACGGGGGAGAGATAGTAGCAGAATGGACGTGGAAGATGTGCAGATTGGCCTGGGAGGAAGGCAGAGTCCTGGAGGATTGGAGGTCAAGTATAATCATTCCCCTGTGCAAAGGAAAAAGTGAAAAAGAAGTGTGTGGTAATCAGAGGAGCATTTGTCTCCTTAGTGTAATTGGGAAAGTATATGGTAGGATACTTAGCGACAGAGTTAGGAAAATAACGGAGGAATTAGTTGGAAAAGAACAGGGAGGTTTTAGGAAGGGAGGAGGTTGTGTTGATCAGATATTCATTCTTAGATCTTTGGTGGAAAGGTTTCTAGAGAAGGGAAAGAAGTTGTATGCAGCCTGCATGGATTTGGAGAAAGCATATGGCAGGGTGGATAAACAAGGATTGTGGAAAGCATTAAGAATATATGGAGTAGATGGGAAATTGTTGAAGGCCGTGAAGAGTATGTATGAGGATGCTAAGGCTGCAGAGCGTGTGTATAGTGAACTGAATGAATTTTCCTATTTGAAGGTTGGATTGAAATAAGGATGTGTCACGTCTCCATGGTTATATGGATGGGGTTATAAAAGAGATACAAGGTAGGGCAATGAATGTTGGAGCAGCCTAGTGAGAGAGGGCAGTGTTTAGAAACTCCCTGTACTGTTGTTTGCAGATGTTACTGTGCTGTTAAGACGAAGGAGAGCTGCAAGGCTTGGTGGATGAGTTTGGGAGAGTGCGTAAGATTTGGAATCTAATGGTAAATGTATGGAGGAGTAAAGTTATGGTCTTCGACAGAAGTGAAGGCAATGAATATACATTGAGGTTGGATGAGGAGGAAATGGAAAATGTGAGTGCAGTTAAGTACTTGGGTACTGTGATGAGTAAGGATTGAAGTTTAGAGGATGAAGTGCTTGAAAGGGTACAACTAGGAAGAAAGGTTGCTGGTTCCTTGAAAGCAGTGATAAGAAACAGAGAAGTGAACATGGAAGTAAAAATGCTACTACATGACAGTATTGTGATATCAACTCTAACGTAGGGAAGTGAAGCTTGGACGTTGTTGGAGGGACAGAAGTCGAGATTGAGTGCAGTGGAAATGAGTTACTTGGGAGGAGCATGTGGAGTCGCATGAAGAGACAGACTGACAAATAAGGAAGTGAAGGAACATTGTAGTGTGGATGTGGATGTGATAGGAAGTGTTAGGAGAAACACACTGAGGTGGTTTGGCCATGTGTAGAGGATGGAGAGTGAGAGATTGACGAGGAGAGTGTATGTGAGTACAAAGGAGTACATAGGAAAGCAAAGTGCAACAGACCTTATGGTCCTTTCAAGGCTGTTTGTTACAGAGTAGACTATGACTACGAGATCTAACTTTACGTGCTGAAGGATAAGGACAGTAAAGCAAGAAGGCTCCCCCCACCTCCAAACCCTCCAGTTAAAACTGATAAGAAAAAGTGAGAAATACCACCCAGCAGCATGGAAAACTGACATGGAATTTTCATAGGAAAGACTGAAATGGAAATGTTACTTTCTACAGTATAATACTTTATCTACAAGCTACATGTATGAATAACCTGAAAGAGAAAGTAGTAAAGTAAAATGAATGATCAAATAATAAATAACGCATGACAACATGTATGGGTACGATGAGTCAACGGGGCGTCTGCGGACACAGCATGGAAATTGCACAGTGCACAGTGTGGATGTTCATGAGTGGTACGGCAGCCATGACTGGCGCTATAAAGGTAGGCAGTAGCCAATCAGGCTCCAGTTCCGTTCATTCCACTAAGACTAGGAGCTTTCCCATGTGGGACAAGCACACAAGGCACCTTCTGAAGCAGTGATCCCTGGCACGTTAAAAAAATCCCGATGGTGGTCACATAACTAACAGGGACCCTCAGTGATCCTCAGCCCATCACAGGTCGAAAGTATGAGTAGTGGCAGTTAACTCGGAGCTATCTGTGCATATGCTAGTGTGTGCATATACTAAATTTGCATTCATAAATTGATCCAGGTTCTAAAAAATAAAAAAAATAAAATTATACATACACAAGTGTTTTATTCAGGAGTAAACATATTAAGCTGGGGGTTAGTCGACAAATACTTATCGAGGCGAACTTTAAAGGTCAGTACTGTATTAGAATTTACTACATTGGAGGGCAATTTATTCCATACATTTACAACTCTATTGAAAAAGAAATGCTTAGCTTCATGTGACTGGAATCGTTTGCCAATTATTTTAGACCCATTGCCTCTAGTATAAATCGAGTGATGTGAAGTATTTATCAACAGCCATGTTATCATGTCCTTTGAATATTTTGAATACTTGAATTAGATCTCCTTGTAACTTTCGTTTAGTTAGAGTAAATAGTCAGGGCTTCTAAACCTTCCTTGTACCGTTTATTTCTCAATCTAGGTATCATCTTTGTCATCCTTTGCTGCACTCTTTCAAGCTTTTCCATATCCTTTTTATGTTACAGTGACCAAAACTGAACGCAATACTCCAAGTGCGGAAGTACTAAGGAATTATACAAAGTGAGGACAATATTATCGGATTTATATTCTACCTATGAATCCAATCAATATATTGGCTTTTTTCACAGTTTCTGTGCATTGTTTCAAATTGTTTGTTATTATAACTCCTAAGTCTTTCTCATGGTTGACCCTTTCAAGTTAGACATTATTCAAGCTCTTACTTTATTACTGCCAATGTTTAGCACTTTGCATTTTTTAATATTGAGATCCATTTGCCAGACTTGGGCCCAGTTAAACAGTCGATCAAAATCTCTCTGAATTGCCTGTCTTTGCAGTATCTGCTCTGTTACCTATTTTAGTATCGTCAACAAATTTTGAAATTTTACAACATAATCCTTCATCAATATCATAGAAATATATTAAGAAAAGAATAAGACCTAACAATGAACCCTGTGGCACTCCACGTGTAACATTTATTCCAGTTTGACTCTTTTCCGTTCATTATAACTCTGCTTTCATCCGGTGAGCCAATCTTCAACCCACCCAAGGACCCTGCCGCTGAAACCATGTGCCTGTAGCTTTTGAAGGAGTCTTTTTTGTGGAACTTTGTCAAAAGCCTTTTGAAAATCAAGGTAAACAACATCAAATGATTTAGTGTCGTCATACATGCTCAGTATATATTGAAAAAGTCCAGCAAATTCGTGAGGCAAGAGCAATTATTGCGAAAACCATGTTGAGAATCTTTGATGAGATTGTTTGATTCTAAGTGTTTCACAAACTTGTCTCTGATAATAGTTTCAAGCAATTTGCAAATAACCAATGATAAACTAATTGGGTGGTAGTTTTCTGGCTGTGCTCTGTTGCGTTTTTTTTTAATATTGGGGTTACGTTAGTAAGTTTCCATTTATGTGGCACCTTACTGGTCTTAAGTGATAAGTTAAAAAGTTCAGATAAAGGCTTTGATATTTCATTCTGTAATTCCTCCAAAACACGTGGAGATACTTTGTCCGGTCCCGGTGTTTTACTATCTTTTAATTTGCTAATTGCAAGTAGTATGTTGCGATCACTAATTGTAATGTCAGTGATTATGCTGTCCTCTTCTATAGGAGTGGGAGATACTGCAGGAATCGTATGTATATTTTCTGTTGTAAATACTGACGCAAAGTAAGTATTAAGAATTTTCGCCATCATAGTTTCATCATCAGTGTGCTCACCGTTATCTGTGATTAAGGGACCGATTGTCGGAGTTATTACCTTTTTTCTTCTTATGTAACTGAAAAATTCTTTGGGATTTGTTTTACTGATACTTGCAATATGTGCCTCAAGGTTTTTCTTTCTGCATTTAATTAATTTTTTGGCTGCCCGTCGAAGGGCATCGTATTTATTTTTATCACTTTGACTCTTTCTGGAATTATACTTTTTATATGCAAGATTTTTTGCTTCCAGACAATGTTTAATGTCAGAGTTCCACCATTTGGGTTTAGACCTTTTGGTAGGCCTTCTGTTGTGCATTGTAATACATAACCTGACAGCACTGTTGAGAGTTTCTGTAAAATAATTCCACACGTCATTGATATCTAATGTTTCAGCAACAGGATGCCAGTTACCTGCGCCAACAGTTGACTTTAATTTCTTAAAATTTGCCCTCTTAAAGTCAGGCACTTTCTCGCAACTGGCCCTGACCTTGACCTCGTAGATTTTAATGTTAAATGTAACTGTGCAATGATCACGTGTACTAAATTCTTCTCCTACAATAGCATTACTCACTACATTTTCTGGTGTGGCTAAGACAAGATCTAGGATGTTAGCTCCACATGTCGAATAATTTACAAATTAATACAAAGAAGTTTCCTGCAAGTTAGTATATAGGTCTAACTCTGTGTATGAAGATAGCACTTCTCCCCATTTTGGAACTGGTAAATTAAAATCACCAAATATTACAGTGCTTTGCACACAAGATATTTCGGCAATTTGATTGTAGATTTCATTATCAATGTTGAGTGGCTGACTGGGTGGACGGTATATTAACCCAAGTGTGACTTTATGAGAAGATTCATTTCTAAGCTGAATATTAATAGCGTCAATGTTTTCAATAATTGGCCTGGTAATTATGACCGGATGAAATCCTGATTTAATATATAACAACACACCGCCCCTGCTCGATTCTTCCTTTCACTACAGAAAATGTGATAGCCTGGTAAATTAAACTCTGCTAGAAAATCTTTGGTCAGTAATTAGCCACGATTCTATTATACCAATTACGTCATAATCTTCAGTAAAGAAGGGCCTCTAAAAATAAAAATTTATTACGTAGACTACTCGCATTTACAAGCAGAGCTTTAATGTGTGTTCCTTTCCGATGTGTGAAGCTTCCATTATATTGATTCATCAGATCGTATGACATCTGCGTTTGCCTCCCTTGATTCTTGTTTTTTCTCCAGAAAAAAACTTACGGCATCACTAAGCAAACGACCGAGACGGGCAGAACCAATGACATTCAAGTGTAATCCATCATTCGCAAATAGTGTTGGCTGCTCATAAAACTGATTCCATGTGTCGATGAACTCAACCCCTTCCTGCAGGCAAAGCGACCTGACCCTATTATTTATATTAAATGCTTTACTGAAGAAGGCATTCCCTGTACCAATCCTTGGGAGTATTCCTGAAATTAAGATGTTGTTAGTTTTCTCCTTGTAGTGAAGTGGAGGGGGGGAGAGGGAGGGGGAGGCCAAGGATGAGATGGAGAGGTGGAGTGGAGAGGTACATGAGAGAGGGGGGTATGAGCTGGGAGCAGGGCAATGAAATGACGGGGGACAGGGCTACATGGAGGCGATGTGGCCGCCCCTTACGGGATTAAGGCGTCTGGCAATAGAGCAATAGATAGATAGAATCTGTAATGAATAGATAACCGTGAATAGTGTTCTTATTCCAAGTATTTTAAATATGCAAGTGAGTTGTAGAGAGGCCTGTGTAAAACTTATTATTGTTAGATTAATGACCATTGCAGGGCAAGGACAGCATTTTACCTGTTACTTATGGACGATTTAATCCAACTTATGAAAGACACTTTGAACTTCAAAGGTTAGATACGTCCTTCATTAACTCTTTCACTACAAGATGTCCTCCCTGACTCTATTGCGCTGGGTTATAGACAGGTAGATAAGTGACTTACCTTCCAGTACCTGTAATTACGATTACAAAGGCGTTAGTTTAGAATAGTCTACTCTGGTATAGATAAGATTGTTATAATTAGGGTATGGCAGGTTATCTATCTATAGCCCGACGCCCTAATCCCACAAAGGGTGGCCGCAGACAAAACGCCTCCAAGTCGCTCTGTCACCCACCATTTGACTACCCTCCCCCCAACTCACTCCCCCTCCCTCATATACCTCTCAACTCCATCCCTCCACCTCATCCTCGGTCTGCCTCTCCCTCTCCCTC
The DNA here is from genome assembly GCF_032717465.1 of Coenobita brevimanus. Classification (NCBI taxonomy): domain Eukaryota; kingdom Metazoa; phylum Arthropoda; class Malacostraca; order Decapoda; family Coenobitidae; genus Coenobita; species Coenobita brevimanus. Next base: position 23,133,123 of record NC_136968.1, on the reverse strand, counting down.
CCTCCACCTCACCTACATACATCCTCTTAGTCAATCTTTCATTCTCCATTCTTTTCACATGTCCAAACCACCTCAGTGTATTTCTCTAAATCTTCTCAACCACATCCACATCCACCCCACAGCGTTCCTTCACTTCTTCATTCGTCAACCTGTCCCTCCACGTCACTCCACATGCTCCTCTCAAGTAACTCATTTCCACTGCTCTCACTCTTGACTTGTTCCCCTCTTGCAAGGTCCATGCCTCGCTTCCATACGTCAGGGTAGGGATCACAATACTATCATGCAGTGACTTCTTAACTTCCATACTCACCTCCCTATCCCTCATCACTGCTTTCAGTGTACCAACAACCTTCCTTCCCTGCTGTACCCTTTCACGCACTTCATCCCCCAAAGTTCCATCCTTACTCATCACACTACCCAAGTACTTGAATGCACTCACATTCTCCGTATCCTCACCATCCAGCCTCACTGCACACTCTGTGACTTCATTCCTCTCAAACACCATAACTTTACTTTTGTTTACATTAACTTTCAGATTCTTCTTCTTACACACTGTCCCAAATTCATTTACCAAACCTTGCAACTCCCATTCATCTTCACTCAACAATACTGTATCATCAGCAAACAGCAACACCGGAAGCTTCCAAATCTCACCCTTATTCATTAGAGCCACCCCCACATCCACTGCCCTACCCTGCACCTCCTTTACAACCCCATCCATGTATATATTAAACAGCCATGGAGACATCACACAACCCTGTTTCAGTTCCACATTGAGATCAAAGAACTCATCCAGCTCACCATCCACTCGCACCGTAACCCTAGCTCCCTCGTACATACTCTTCACAGCACCCAACAATTTCCCCTCCACTCCATATATTCTTAATACCTTCCACATACCTTGCCTATCTATTCTATCATAAGCTTTCTCTAAGTCCATGAAGGCAGCATACACTTTCCTTCCCTTCTCTAGATACTTCTCCACTAAACATCTTAGAACAAATATCTGATCTACACACCCTTTTCCCTTCCTAAATCCCCCTTCTTCTTCTCCAACTAGCTCCTCTGTCATATGCCTAACCCTATCAACGAGTATTCTACCATATATTTTACCAGTCACACTAAGTAGGCAAATACCCCTATGGTTACCACATACTTCTCTCTTTCCTTTTCCTTTGTATAAAGGAACAATTATACCTGATTTCCAGTCCTCTGGAACCCTTCCCTCTTCCCAAGCCAATCTACACAACTTCCATATCCACTCCACAACAATCTCACCCCCATACCTAAGCCTTTCACCACACACTTCATCAATTCCTGGGGCCTTTCCCAACTTAATATTCTTCATCGTTTCCACTACTTCTGCCCGACTGATCTCTTCCTCCCTCCTCTCATCTCTTCTTCTCCCAGCCATTCCCCAACCGCTTATACTCGCACTGCTCTCACTCTCCACATTCAACAAATCCTCAAAGTGCTCCTTCCATCTCCTCAGTTTCTCTCTCTTCTCCACCAACAATCTATTATTCCTATCCTTCACTCCCCTACTATTTCCCCTTTCACACTGCCTTACTTTCTTTACCTCCTTCCAAAACAATTTCTTACTCTCCCTCCATTTCACACTTAGATTCCTCCCAAACTCCTCATCCACTTTCTTTTTACTCTCCTTCACCAGTCTCTTAACCTCCCTTCTCCTGCTCACATATACCTCTCTCTTCTCTGTCTCATCTTCTCCCCTACCTCTACTCGCTAACCATTCACTATATGCCTTCTTCTTTTGTTCCACAGCTCGTTTCACCTCATCATTCCACCATGCTGTCCCTTGCACACCCTTGCATCTCCTCACTCCACAAACTGCCTCACACGCTGCGCCTATCTCTTCCGTGAATATCTTACATACGTCTTCCACCCCTTCCATCTGCTCTAGCTCATACCTTCCCAGTCTTTCTTCCACTATGCTCATATACTCTGTCATTTTCTCAATATCTTGCAATTTCTCCACTCTTCTCACAGGAGTTCCTTCCTCCTGTCTTCCCCTTCCTCTCCTCAACCACTTTCTTTGCAGCTCTACCTTGGCCACCACTAATTGATGGTCCAAGACTCCATTCCCCCACCCTCTCCACACTCTTGCATCCAACACTTGTCTTCTCATTCGCTCATCCACACACACGTAGTCTATCATTGCCTTTCGTTCAACAAGTTCACCATCCATCCTCCTCATTACTCTCCATGTACACCGGTGGATCATCTTATGCTGAAAGTAGGTGTTGGCCATTGCCAACCCCTTACAAGGACAGATGTCCACCTGTTATGAGTCCATATTATATTTACAAATCATAATAGATAGATAGATAAATAGACAGATAGACAGCTCTATGCGAGCCTGGGAATGGGAAATGATCTTGCAAGTTGAACTGAGGAAAAGCTGATGACAGATTAGGAAGTATCAATGTCAGGAGATGATGCAGTTAGTCAGGGCAACAGCAGGAGAACAAAGCCTAGTGACATACACATATACTCACACACAGGTTTCTGGAACTTTCCAACCACAGTGTAACACACATGACACGACCCCCGTTTCACCAGAATTTAGGAAAGAGAGCTCAGAAGGAGACAGGCCATACAACAGGCAGGTAATAGGGAGAAAGGCTTAGCAACTTAGAAGAGAGAGAGCGAGACAGGGAGGTAGCTAGCGGGACTCTACTTATACTCACTCGTGTGTGAGAGACTTGTTAATATTTCTAAGACAAATAAAAATAGTCCCATACTATTCTTTACCTCTCCTGTCATTGCATGACAAATAGGAACCAAGATTATCTACTTACAAACAACTCAAGTATAACAACCGCTCGTCCACAAGTCTAATAGATAACTTCTCTACAAGTAACTACAAAGTCTTTTTGTGACATTTGGTAGCAGCGAACGTATACGAACCTCGTCTACGAATCTACAGTGAATTCCTACAAAATATCAAGATTGAAAAAAAAAAAAAACCTCTCACAACCAACAACTCACAACCAGCTCCTGACAGTATTCTCTCCAACCAGCCCCCTCCATCTCCCCGATCATCATGCTGATGTAGAGGTGAAGAGGTCACAGGACGCCTTGCAAGTAGTTTAACAAAATATTGATACAAACAATCTTGAAATTTCTATGACGAACCAACGAACTACAACCATCTACAATCAACTACAAGTAACAACTCTACGAGTCGTCTGTATAATCTTCTACATGCACCTACAAGTAGCGGCAGTCTTCATCCTACAACGAGTAAATCACAAGAAAAAAGGACTGAGAATACATCAAGAAAAAACAAAACAAAACAAACAAACGAAGAGTGAGATACGACTCACAACTCATAACCACCAGACCTCACCCTCCTCTCTCTGCTACATCCACCCAACCTCCACCGCTGACGCAGGAGTGAAGAGGTCAAGACGACAAAGCAAATACCAAGTCCATATTCACAACCCATCTTACTCATCTTCACTCAAGTTACTCATCGCTACTCATTTACTCACCACAGCTACCAGTGTGGGAAGTCGACGTCACCATATGTGTACTGAGACAACGACAAGCCGTGTGTCTGACACCCCACAACACGTCAATCAACCCGTGAAGAACAACGCTATCACCACGTGCAACACCACTCACACCATTTCCACCACGGTAAAAATAAGTGAGTTACACAGTTACTTCATTCATACGATACACAGTGATAGGCAACACATTTTGCACAAACATTTAAAACCTGCTGTATAATTACAACTTAAATACATACACCTACTTCAGTTATCTTTATAATTCAATCATTAAATACTTGCACCAATAATAAATATTCTACACTGTATATATTCATTTATTTATTATAGCAATTATTTACTACCAACGAGTGTTACCATTTATACCTACATAAAATACGTGTTTCATACATACAGCTATACATTATTACATCTACAAAGTGATAAAGAAAATATACCATTACAGTTACTCAGTGAGCGATTAAAAGAACTGTATTAAACATTTATTAATTAAAGCTACCTTGTGGAAACAGATAAATTAAGTTACAAGGAAAACCAGAAAAAAAAAAAATGGCCAACACAAATGACGTTAGCAAGAATGAACATCTTCAACACAATCGTGAAGACAAAGGTTTCCACACAGTGCTGACACATACGTTGCCCACGATAGGTACAAGTGAACAACAAGTCAGTGTATATAGTTAATACTGTATATAGTGTATATATATATATATATATATATATATATATATATATATATATATATATATATATATATATATATATATATATATATATATATATATATATATATATTAACAAGACGTAACTTTTATGTAACTTTAACTACAATTATGTAACTACAAACAATATGTAACAATTATGTAACAGTTGCATTAACAAGATGTAACTTTTATGTAACTTTAACTACAATTTGGTAACTACAAACAATATGTAACAATTATGTAACAGTTGCATTAACAAGATGTAACTTTTATGTAACTTTAACTACAATTATAAGGCCAACACAATTATGTAACAGTTGCATTAACAAAATGTAACTACAATTATAAGGCCAACACAATTATGCATTACCACAATATTATGTTACAATTATGTATTACTACAATGTTACTACAATGTAACAATTACAATACAATTATGTAATCATTCACAATGTTACAATTATGTATTACCACAATGTTAGTACAATATTATAAGTCATACAACTATACCACAATTCTGTATTACCAGTATCATCATACAAGTTAGGTGAAATATTAGACATTACTAAAGGGATAACTCAATATGTAATGTATAACCTAGCAGTATTACCATTGCACAGTTATATGCGTATGTCTGTCATACATACACAACTTACAAAATGTCATACAACAACCATTGCATTTATTCAAATATGTATACAACTTGTTTAAAATGTAATATTACTGGATAATTGCTATTTACTATGAATGTTATATGTATACAATATTATAATCAATATTATGTACTACTAGATTAGCATATGTCAATGATAATTGCTGTCGGAGGACCTTCAGCGGCGTGGGCCGGGCAATGTTATGAGTCCATATTATATTTACAAATCATAATGGATAGATAGATAAATAGACAGATAGACAGCTCTATGCGAGCCTGGGAATGGGAAATGATCTTGCAAGTTAAACTGAGGAAAAGCTGGCGACAGATTAGGAAGTAGCAATGTCAGGAGATGATGCAGTTAGTTTGTCAGCGAAACAGCAGGAGAACAAAGCCTAGTGACATACACATATACTCACACACAGGTTTCTGGAACTTTCCAACCACAGTGTAACACACATGACACGACCCCTGTTTCACCAGAATTTAGGAAAGAGAGCTCAGAAGGAGACAGGCCATACAACAGGCAGGTAGTAGGGAGAAAGGCTTAGCAACTTGGAAGAGAGAGAGAGAGAGAGAGCGAGACTGGGTGGTAGCTAGCGGGACTCTACTTATACTCACTCGTGTGTGAGAGACTTGTTAATATTTCCAAGACAAATAAAAATAGTCCCATACTATTCTTTACCTCTCCTGTCATTGCATGACAAATGGGAACCAAGATTATCTACTTACAAACAACTCAAGTATAACAACCGCTCATCCACAAGTCTAATAGATAACTTCTCTACAAGTAACTACAAAGTCTTTTTGTGACACACCAAAGCACTTCCATTCCCATCTACGTCAGCTGGCACACCCCACTGACCAACCACTCCATCCACTTGTACATTCCCAACTTTGCCATTCATGTCTCCAATCAACAGCACTCTCTCGCTCCTCTCAAACTTGTCCATACACGCTTCTACACTCGCCCAAAACTTATCCTTCACTCTTGCCACTCGATCCTCTGTCGGGGCATACACACATACAATCGCCCATGCTTGTATACCTACTTTCATCCTCACCCATACAATCCTTGCACCCACTGTTCCATACTCTCTTATATTCTCCTTCCACTTCTTGCTTATCATCAGACATACTCCCTCTCTTGCCCTCTCATTTTCATTGACTCCGGCACATATACCTAAACCATATTCCCATTCTCTCACCCTTTCACCATTCCAATTAGTTTCAGTCAATCCACATATATCCACTTTTGCATCCTGAAGCACCTGAACAATCTCTCTCTCTTTCACTTCATCATTCACTCCTCTCACATTCCACGTTCCCACCCTAAAAATGTTCTTCGTCCGTTCCTTAGTCGTCAACGTATGGTTCGTCCGGGTCCGAGGGGCTTTGTTCGCTTTTTTAGTTAGTTGTTTTTACGGGGTGGGGCACTAACCCACCACCAACCCTTTTAGTCGCCTCGTACAACAAGCAGGGATACTGGGGGAGTATTCTTGAAACCCCCCTACCCCCAGGGATACTGGCAGGTTAAGTTGGGGAAAGTTAGAACCATTTTCACTTCTAGGTTAGACTCGATACGGTTTGTTCTAGGAAGATTAGGTTAGGTTATTTTAAGTCAGTTGTATTGCAAATTGTATGTGTCATTATGCTATTTACCATCAGTTTTTCACATGGTACAACTACATCAATATATTGTGAATGTACAAAGACTTCGGAATAACTAAGACCCTAAGTTAGTGCGGAATGTAGAAGAGTTCTAACTAAACTAGTCCTGGAGTTATTATTCAAACCCTTCAACAGAATGACGCATAGGCTATTTATAATACTATTTCCAAAAGATTATTATTATTATTATTATTGTTATTATCCGTCCACGCACCGGATGGGCTCGGGGACGGGTATTGTTTTCGCTCGGTTTGTCTGTTTGCTTGTCTGTTCGTTAACAACTTTACGCGCAAACTACTGGTACGATATTGGCTAAAATATACAGAGATGATGTGCTATAACCTGATCACCTGATTAAATATTGGCCCAAAATGGGCCAAGGCCCACGCAGTAGGCCGAAAAATGTTTTTAAAAAAGAAGATAAATATTCTTTTTTTCGCCATTACTCTTTTCATTTTCATCATATAGACATGAAACCAAAGCCTAAAGGTGCATCTTTCAAATTTGCACCCTGTAACATGCCTCATTACATCACGGGAATCACCCACCAAATTAGCGGTAGGGAGGTTAATGTCAGGTGGGTTGTACCTAAAAATTCAAATGGGCATAAAATCGTCAATTTTCACCCGATGTACTCCAAATTTGATATGTGACATCTTTGACTAGATATCCTATTGCGTGTATATGTCAGCACCAAAATGACTGCCGGGGACGGGTTTGCTGTGCCTTGGCACCCCCTCGTAGTATTATTATTACTGGAACTATTACTGTTGTTGTTGTTGTTGTTGTTATTGTTGTTGTTATTATTATTATTATTATTATTATTATTATTCATCCACCCATCCATCATCCAATCCTACATTGCTCCATGAGGAGCGTAGGAGCCCGGGGCTAGGCAGTTGGTCCCGACATTTAAGATGAGAGTGAACAGCCTCACTCATCCCTGAGTGGCATTACATGAGCAATGAACCCCAACAACCCTCTGGATATAAACCTTCACCGGCTATATCCGATTGGAGCGCAATAATTACCCACTAAACCACCAGGCGCCAATATTTGGTTATATGGTTACCATCCAGCATATTAAATGGTTTTCTGGTGTACAGGACCCCATTTGGCTTGTCACTCAGTGTAGAGTCACCCACGGGCAGAAGGAAGAGGAAAGAATAAAGGAAAGAAAGACAGAAGAGGGAGTGTAAAGTCACCCATAGGCAAAAGGACTAGGAAAGAATGAAGGAAGGAAAAAAGACAGAAGAGCATGGAAAAAAAGAAGGATGAAGGTGAGGAAAGGGCAGACATCCAAGAGCAGCATTACAGCGATTGAGTGGATGGTAAGCGCCCCCCACCTACCACAAATTATTATTATTATTTTTTTTTGTGGTAGGGGGGGGGGCTCACCATCCACTCACTCGATGTAGTGCTGCTACGGGTGTCTGCCCTCTCCTCTCCTCCATCCTTCTTACCTTCCATCCTCTTCTGTCTTATTTTCCTTCATTCTTTCCTCTGCCTTCTGCCTACGGGTGACTTTACATTCCCTTTTCTGTCTTTCTTTCCTTCATTCTCTCCTCTTCCTTCTGCCCGTGGTTGACTCTACACTCAGTGACAAGCCAAATAGTTTCCTGTACACCAGGAAACCATTTACGATGCTGAGTGGTAACCATATAACTAAATTTTTGCGCCTGGTGCTTTAGTGGGCAATTATGGTGCCCCAATCGGATTGAACCGGTGAAGGTTTATGTCCATGGGTGGTTGGGATTTATTCCTTAAGCAATGCTACTCAGGGATGAATGAGGCTGGTCACTCTCATCTTAAATGTCAGGACCAACTTGCCTAGCCCCGGGCTTCTAAGCTTCTCATGGGGCAACAGAGGATTCGATGATAGATGGATGGATGGATTATTATTATTATTTTTATTCCTATCATCACCATCATCATCATCATCATCATTATTATTATTATTATTATTATTATTATTACAATTGTTGTTATATAGACTAGGTAACGTTGTTCCAGTTAGGAGAATAATATAAGTTCTGCTTCATTTTTCCAGTTCGTAAATTTTCCTTTAATGTGAATAAAATTGGCTGAATGTGGCAAAATATATATAATCATTAACTGCCGTCTGGGAGTGAAAGGTTTAGGTGTGTGTGTGTGTGTGTGTGTGAGTGTGTGTGTGTGTGTGTGTGTGTGTGTGTGTGTGTGTGTGTGTGTGTTCGTGTGTGTGTGTTCGTGTGTGTGTGTTCGTGTGTGTCTGTGTGTGTGCGTGTGTGTGTGCAAGCACAGTGAGAGAAAAGTTCTGGACAAATATGGAAGCATGAATGGAAAAGTTTGAAAGGAATGAGAGAATGTTTTTGATTGGAGATATGAATAGAAAAGCAGGGGGTGTGAAGGTGGAAGGAGTGGTTGGTGAGTGGGGTATGCCTGAAGAGATGGATGAGAATGGCAGTGCTTTAGTGGACATTTGTGCCGGGAAGGGGTTGTTGACAGCTAATACCCTCTTCAGGCACAATATGATCCATAGGTATACGTGGCGAGTGATGAGAAGGGTGGGTGGTGAACTGAATGAACGGAAGGCAATGATTGATTGATTGATTGTGTGTGTGTGTGTGTGTGTGTGTGTGTGTGTGTGTGTGTGTGTGTGTGTGTGTGTGTGTGTGTGTGTGTGTGTGTGTGTGTGTGTGTGTGTGTGTGGATCGAAGGATGAGAAGGTGTGTATAGAGGTTGAGGGAGTGGACTTTCTGACCAGCACTTGGTGGTGGTCAGAATCAGAGTCCAAATGGAATGGAGAATTAGAAGAAAGGAAGGATAGGAGGAAGTAGTTCTTACAAGGAGGGTGGAAAAGTTACAAGAGGATGGAAAAAGGGCAGAATATATGAGGGCAGTGGAGGAGCGATTGGGTAAATATGGATTGGAGCGGATGGGGGACGTAGAAGGTGGATGCAAGATATTCACTGAAGAAATCTGTGCGGCATCTGAGGTGGTGTGTGAAGTGAAGAGAAGACGAAAGGGGGTTGTTCAGGGAACAGCATGGTGGAATGAAGAGGTGACAGAGGCTGTGGCACAAAAGAAGAAAGCATATAGTGATTGGATGAGAAACATTGGCATGGAAGAAGTTGAGAGACGGAAGAGAGAGTTATATGTACGGAGGAAGAGAGGGGTGAAAAGTTTAGAGTAAGAAGAGAGTGGATGAGGAATATGGAAGGAACTTAAGTGTAAAGTGGAGGGAACGTAAGAAAATGTTCTGGAAAGAGGTAAAGAGAGTTAGACAGGGTGCAATAAAAATGGTAGATTACAGTAATATAGGAGAAGGGAGAAAAAGTGAGCAGACGGAGAGAACACTTTAATGAATTGTTGAACACAGAGAATGAAAGGGATGCAAGTATAAGTGGCTGGGGAATGGCTGGGAGAAATAGGGATGTGAGAAGAGAGGAAGAAAGCAGTAGGATGGAAGTTGTGGAAGCAATGAAGATTTAAAATGGGGAAAGCCCAACGAATTGATGGAGTGTGTGGTGAAATGCTGAAGCATGGAGAAGAGACAGTAATAAAATGGATGTAGAAGATGTGCAGATTGGCCTAGGAGGAAGGCAGAGTCCCGGAGGATTGGAAGTCAGGTATAATTATTCCCATGTACAAAGGAAAACGGAAAAGAGAAGTATGTGGTGAACAGAGGAGCATTTGTCTTCTTAGTATAATAGGAAAAGTATATGACAGGATACTTCTTCACAGAGTTAGAGAAATAACAGAGGAATTAGTTGGAAAAGAACAGGGAGGTTTTAGGAAGGGAAGAGGTTGTGTAGATCAGATATTCATTCATAGATCTTTAGTGGAAAAGTTTCTAGAAAAGGGAAAGAAGCTGTATGCAGCCTTCATGGATTTGGAGAAAGCATATGACAGGGTGGATAGACAAGGACTGTGGAAGGTAGAATGCATGGCGCATATGACAGGGTGGATAGCCAAGGATTGTGGAAAGTATTAAGAATATATGGAGTAGATGGGAAGTTACTGAAGGCCGTGAAGAGTATGTATGAGGGTGCTAAGGCTACAGTGCGTGTGGACAGTGCACTGGGTGAATTTTTCTATTTGATAGATCGAAACAAGGATATGTCATGTCTCCATGGTTGTTCAATCTGTATTTGAATGGGGTTAAAAAAAAGAGATAAATTGTAGGGCAGTGGATGTTGGAGTAGCCCTAGTGAGAGATGGCAATATTTGGAAACTTCCAGTACTGTTGTTTGCAGATGATACTGTGTTATTGTTATGTGAAGATGAAGGGGAGCTGCAAGGCTTGATGAATGAGTTTGGGAGAGTGTGTAAGAAACTGAATCTAAAGGTGAATTGTAGGGAAGAGCAAAGTTATGGTCTTCGACAGAATAGAAGTCAGTGAATGTACAGTGAGGCTGGATGAGGAGGAAATGGAAAATGTGAGTGCGTTTAAGTACTTGGGTACTGTGATGAGTAACTATGGAAATTTAGAAGGTGAAGTGCTTGAAAGGGTAAAACAGGGACGAAAGGTTACTGGCTCCTTGAGAGCAGTGATAAGAAACAGGGAAATGAGCATGGAAGTGAAAAAGCTACTATATGACAGTATTGTGATACCAACTCTAACGTATCGAAATGAAGCTTGGACCTTGCTGGAGGAACAGAAGCCAAGAGTGAGAGCAGTGGAAATGAGTTATTTGGGAGGAGCATGTGGCGTCACGTGGTGAGACAGAATGGTAAATGAGGAAGTGAAGGAGCGATGTGGTGTGGATGTGGATGTGATAGGAAGCGTTAGGAGAAACACATTGAGGTGGTTTGGCCATGTGGAGAGAATGGAGAGTGAGAGACTGACAAGGACAGTGTATGTGAGGTGGACGGGGAGAAGAGGGAGGGGGAGGCCATGGATGAGATGGAGGGATGGAGTTCGGATGTATATGAAAGAGGGGTGTGAGCTGGGAGCAGGGAAATGAAATGGAGGGAGACAGGGCGACATGGAGACGATTTGTTTGTGGCCATCCCTTAAGGGATTATGGCGTCTTGCAATAAATATATATATATATATATATATATATATATATATATATATATATATATATATATATATATATATATATATATATATATATATACTGTATATATAGTGTGTGTGTGTGTGTGTGTGTGCTTGTGCATGTGACGCTTGGCCCGCGTGCCCACCTGATGTTGTAGATACGAGTGGAAAAATGGGGAATGTCAGGGTATATGAGATGATTAGTGAGTGATGTGCACGTACTGAAGTAGTGCTTTGGTGGATATTTGTACAGGAAACGGCTTGTGAACAGCCAATACCTTCTTTAGACACAAAATGATCCACGGATATACATGGCGAGTAACAATGGGTGGGTGGTGAGGTGAATGAATGTAAGGCAAAGATTGATTTGGTGTGTGTGCGTAAACGAATGCGAAGATCTTTGTTGGACACTAGAGTGCATAGAGGTTGGGGGAGTGGACTGTCTGATCACTAAATAGCAGTGTCCAGGCGAGAGGTGCAAAAGCGCTGGGTGAACAGAGGTAGAGAAAGACAGGAGGAAGCAGTTCCTGCGAAGTCAGTAGAAAGGCTACAGGAGGATTCTAAAAATGGCAGGATTCAAGAGAGAAATAGAGGACTAACTAGGTATACATGTTTTGAAGCAGACAGGGGAAGGCAATTGTAAGACAATCACAGAAGAAATTC
>NC_136968.1:22990865-23115865 GCF_032717465.1 Coenobita brevimanus | reverse complement strand
CTGCACGAGGTTTACATGAAGAAGTGTTAATGCCAACTTTAACATATGGATGTGAGACTATGGTGTGGCATGAAAATGAAAAGTTAAGAGTAAGAGCAGTGGTGATGGGACTGCTGAGGAGTGTATGTGGAGTACAGAGGGTGGATAGGATAAAAAATAATGTGATTAGTGGAAGATGCGGAGTGAAGAAGTCTGTGGATACCAGAATCGAAGAGAGTGCACTGAGTTGGTATGGTCATGTGGAGAGAATGGATAACAATAGAGTGGTGAAGAAGGTACATCTGAGCGAATTTAAAGGAGGGAGGAGGCGAGGTAGGCCAAGGTGGAGGGATGTGGTGCATGAATGTGTAAGGAAGAGAGGATTGGAAGTCGGTGAGGCTAGGAAACTGACAGGAGATCGAGCTGGCTGGATGAATGTTGTGAGGAGAAGTGCATGATCAGGGATTTTGGCGCCCCTTTTTTAACATGGCAGCGTCTGGACTGACTCTATTGGATACGATTATGTGAAGCTACAGAACGTGGTGAATGTTTTTGGCGTATCCGATAGAGCCAAGATTCCGAGGGCTTGAATGGTGAGCGAATGGAAGCATGGTCCATGGGATTGGGCAAATTTGGGCTGTCTGGACATTGGTATTCCTCACCCTGCCCTAGGGTGGGAAAGGAGGTCCAGATGATGACGATGATGATGATTAAATATATATATATATATATATATATATATATATATATATATATATATATATATATATATATATGTAATCTATCTCTATCACTATATATATATATATATATATATATATATATATATATATATATAGGATTTATAATTAACAGAAATCTTGCAGACAACATTGTTAAATTCAGCAGTGTATCTGACAGAGCAGCATTTGTTGTCATTAGACTATGCAAAAAATATACCATGAAAGTTATACAAGTATATGCACCAACTTCTCAAAGCCCAGATGAAGAAATAGAAACATTCTATGATGACATCTTCAATGCAAAAGTTGGGAAGTCGAAAACTGGAGAAGCATGTATGGGAAAATTTGGAGTGGGAGAAAGGAATAGAGAGATGCTGGTAAATTTTGCTGAAATGTTTAGCATGAGAATAATGAACACATTCTTCCACAAAAGAACAGGAAGAAAGTGGACCTAGAGAAGCCCTAATGGAGAAACAAAAAATGAAATCGGCTACATTATAGCAGATAAGAATAACACGATCACAAATGTCAAAGTTATCAACAAAGGAAATATAGGTAGTGATCATAGAATGGTGGGTTGTACAGCAAGATTCAATTTCAGAAAGGAAAGAAAGAAGATGATTAAAGATAAAAAGATATGCCCAATAATAGTAAACGAAAACAAAGCAGCCGTTCAGTTGGAAATAAGGAACAGATTTCTGGTTCTAAATAAAGCTGAATGTGACACTGATGAGCTGAATGACAGACTAACACAAGTGCTAAGAGAATCAGCAGAGGTAGTAGGAAAACCTAATACAACCAAAGCCAAGAAGTATTCAGACAAGACACTCGAGCTTATGAAAAAACGAAAGGAAATGAAAGTAAAGACAAAGAATGACGAAATAGAACGAGCAGAATTAAATAAGCTTATCAACAAAAGACAAAGAGAAGAAAAAAGAAAGAGAAACATGGATCAGATCAAAGAAACCATGAAAAATGGAAAAAGTCTGAAACAGGTCCGAAGTAAAATGGCACTAGGAAAGCAACAAATTACATCATTGAAAGAAAAAAAAAAACGGTGAAATCATTAAATGCAGAGATAAGATGGTGAGGAGAGTTGAAGAATTTTACAAAGAACTGTATGCATCAAAGACAGTAGTACCAATAGCTAACTTTTCAGTTGACACAAGTGAAATACCTGAGGTAACACCAGACGAGGTAAATATTTGTCTTAAAAATATGAAAAGAGGGAAGGCTTCGGGAGAAGATGGAATAGTAACAGATTTACTGTTGGATGCCGGAGTGGAAATACAAAATAGGCTTGCTCACTTATTTACCCACTGTATAAAACAAAAGAAAATTCCCAAAACATGGTGTAATGCAATAGTTATTTTACTCTACAAAAAAGGTGACTCAAAAGATCTTAATAACTATCGACCCATTAGCTTATTATCAGTCATTTACAAACTCTTCATTAAAGTTCTTACGAACAGAATAACAACAATTTTGGAGGAAAACCAACCTCGTGTACAGGTAGGATTCCGAAGCGGGTATTCGACCATTGATCATCTACATACAATGAACCAGCTAATTGAGAAAACTATAGAATATAACAAACCACTTTGCCTAGGTTTTGTTGATTACGAAAAGGCTTTCGACTCGGTGGAGCACATAGCAATTATAAATTCATTGCGAGAACAAGGAGTGAATAAGAGCATTATAAACCTGCTCGAAAACATATATAAAGAGGGATCTGCTACAGTTAAATTACATAAGGAGTTAGAATAAATTAAGATTGAGAAGGGCGTGCATCAGGGAGATACAATTTCACCAAAATTATTTACAGCATGCCAAGAAAGTATTTTCAGAAAGCTAGACTGGGAAAACAAAGGAGTGAACATTGATGGAGAAAAGCTAAACCATTTAAGATTTGCAGATGACATTGTCCTAATCTCAGAAACTGCGGAGGCATTGCAAGAAATGTCAAATGACCTGAACAGAGAAAGTCTGAAAGTAGGACTGAAGATGAACCGAAGTAAAACTAAAGTAATGTTTAATCCACAAACACCAATGAGCATTATCAGAATAAGCTACGAAATTCTTGAAGAAGTTAAGGAGTACAACTTCTTGGGACAAATACTAAAATTAACGAAAGATCATGATAGCGAAATCAAAAGACACATTACAATTGGATGGAAAGCTTTCGGTAAATATAGAGACATTATGGTAAGTAGCTTGCCAGTTTGTATGAAACGAAAAGTATATAACGAGTGTATAATTCCAGCTATGACATATGGTTGTGAGACCTGGAAACTAACATAATCAATGGAATATAAATTAATCCGTTCTCAGAGAGCAATGGAAAGGTCAATGTTGGGAATATCTTTAAAAGACAAGAAAAGATCAACTTGGGTGAGAGAGCAAACTAAAGTCAAAGATATTTTAGAAGTTATAAAAGAACAGAAATGGAGGTGGGCAAACCATATAGCAAGAAGAAGGGATAACCGATGGAGCAAGAGACTGACTGACTGGACACAAAGAGACTGTAAGCGTAGCAGAAAAAGGCCAGACAGGAGATGGAGAGATGAGATAGAGAAATTTGCAGGGAAAAAGTGGCAAAGATTGGCTCAGTCAACGAATTCGTGGAAAAGGTTGGGGGAGGCCTTTGTTCAGCAGTGGAGTAGTTATGGCTGATTATATATATATATATATATATATATATATATATATATATATATATATATATATATATATATATATATATATATATATATATATATATATACCTAGGCTGTTTCCCCAAAGAAAGGGAGGTAGCCAAAACGGGACGACACACTCCGAATTTACTCATCCACTCACACTCAAAACACATTCATCTTAACCCCAAAAGGGAGAAGGGACAGATCCTCACCACACAAAACTGCACGAGGGTGAACTGCGCAGTGCAATCAGTGACATCCGCAGCAGGGCCCGACAGCAGACCTGGTTTATCCCTGCCACATCATAATGGACCCATCCACTTACCCACACCTGACCTGATCAGTTGATCAGACAAAATTTGAGAGAGTATCCTCTCTGGGCTGAGTCATCATTTATTCATTCACAATTTCTCTCCATTCATTTTTATCACGCACAACCACCTTTCCTTGCTCAACAGACATCTCTCTCGCATCCAACACTCTCTTCACACTGTCCATCCATCCTATTCGTGGTCTTGCTGTCAGCCTTACACCTCTCACATCTGATCTAGTTACCTTTTTCACCAATTGCTCATTATCCATCCTCTCCAAATGCCCACACCATCGCAACACCCTCTGCTCAACCCGATCAACCATCTCCCGAACAATTCTAGTTTTCCTTCGCTCTTCATCATTTCTCACTCGATCCATATGCATCACTCCACACATACTCCTCAGACACCTCATCTCCATTACATTCAAACTTTTCCTCTCTGTTACACCCGTATTCCATGTTTCAGCCACATATAATGCAGTCAGTACCACAGCACCTTCACACAGCCTTCTCTTTACATTCATTCTAAGCGAACGACATCTAAACATTCTTTTCATTCCTCCCAGCACCTTTCTTACTTCATTCATTCTAAATTTCACTTCTGCATCCACAGCAACATGTGACCCTAAATACTTGAAACACTCTACCTCTTCAAGTAACTCACCATTCAAAACAATATTCATCCTCCTTCGATCTACCAACCTCGTACACTTCATCACCTTACTCTTATTCTCATTTACTTTCAATTTCCTCCTTTCACACACCCTTCCAAACTCCTCTACCTACTGTCTTAATCTCTCCTGTGAATCAGCCACCAATGCAGTATCATCCGCAAACAGCAGCTGCCCCAGATTCCACTTTCTGCCATCAACATTCACCAGACTCAGACCTCCACCCAACACTCTTGCATTCACCTCCCTTACAACACCATCCATATAAATATTAAACAACTAAGGGGACATCACACATCCTTGCCGCAGCCCCACTGTCACGGGAAACCTATTGCTCACAGTATTTCCAAGTTTTTTTTTTTTTTTTTTTTTTTATGTGTCCAACTCTGGGCATAGGCTTCACAGCCTGCTATCAAGGCCCAGCAGTCCTCATACATACCATACACCTCCCCACATGTCACCACTTCGGCCCTAACACCCACCGTCCATATTGAATTCATGCTAGGGCTGTCTCATACAGGACTGGTGTATTGGTATGAGTGGGTGTATTTTTATGACATGTCGGCGAGGCTTCTGGTAGATCAGTAAAACCTGATTTAATGAAATTCAAATCCTTAAACTGTTCCCTGCCCCAGCAGGGATTTGAACCTGGGTCCGTTAGGACTGCAGGTCATTTCTCTACCGATTGAGCCACCGCCTTCCTCTTACACACGCTCCACTATTTGCATAAAAACTGTTCACTCCTTTTAATAACCTACCATCAAGTCCATACAATCTTAAAACAGTCCACAAAGCCTCTCTATCAGTTCTATCATACGCTTTCTCTGAATCAATGAACGCCAAAACACATCCTTACCTTTCGTTAAATACTTTTCACACACCTGTCTCACAGCAAACACCTAATCCACGCATCCCCTCCCTCTCCTAAAGCCACACTGCTCATCACCAATCACTCCCTCTGTACCCTCTCTAACTCTCTTAATTAACACTCTACCATACACCTTACCTACAACACTCAACAGACGTATACTCCTAAAGCTAGTACATTCATACTTATCACCTTTACCTTTATACAACAGAACCATACAGGCTCTTGCCCAGTCAACTGGTACTATAGCTTGCACAAAGCACACATTCAACAATCTTACTAACCAGTCAACAATAATCGCCTCCATCTTTCAGGCATTCCACAGCACACCTATCCATACCTGCAGCTTTCCCTCTTTTCACCTCCTTTTCTGCCTTCTGCACTTCCTCCACCGTAATCAAAGAATCATTCAACTCTCCCAACACATTTATTCCTTGCACCCTTCCATCTGCCACAATTTCAGCCTCCCTTTCCTCCTCTACACTGAACAATCTTTCAATATATTCTGCCCATCTCTTCCTTACTGCATCCATCTCAGTTAACATCTTTCCATCCTCTGCTTCTACTCGCTCTTCCATCCCACACTCTCCCTTTCGAACCCTTTTCACCTCCTTCTAAAATAATTTCATATTCTGTTGAAAATTCTCAGTCAACCACCTACCCCACCTCTCATCTGCTGCCACTCTAGCATCACACACAGGCATTCTCGCCCTGTTCCTCTTTTCCTTATACCTCTCATGTGACATCTCATCCTTCTTCTGCAGCCACACTTCATATGCACGTTTCTTCTCAGCCACAGCCATACTTACTTCCTCCCACCACCATTCACTTCCCTTTCTTACACCACGACCCACTCGTCTCACCCCACACACCTCTCCCGCATTCCCCACCACAGCTCTCTTATACAACTGCCATTCCTCCTTCACACTGCCATTCTCCTGATCGTTCACTGTATTCTACTCATCTTTCAATTTCTCCTGATACTCTATCATTTTCTCTCTTTTATCGAACTCACTCATTTTCAAATCCCTCCCTGCCACACCTAACTCTCCTAGCTCTCACCCATTTCCTACCTACTCTCAACTTTCCCTCCACCAGGTAGTGGTCAGACATAACTCCACCCTCCCCTCTCAAAACTCTCACATCCAACAATCATCCTCTTACATTCCTGGGCACAACCACATACTCAATCAATGCTCTATCAACAACCCTTACCCCCTCCTGTCTTACCCATGTATACTTATAAATATCTTTCTTCTCAAACAAGGTATTTCCAATCACCATCTCTCGCTCAACGAACATCGCTATCATTCGTTCCCCATTTTCATTTCTTCCAGGCACACGATGCATACGAACTACTCCTTCAACTGCTACATCTCCCACTCTAGCATTCAGATCTCCCATCATTACCACATTCACATTCGCACCATAACACTGCAAACACTCATCAACATCATTCCAGAAAGACTCCCTCTCTTCACACACACACACACACACACACACACACACACACACACACATATATATATATATATATATATATATATATATATATATATATATATATATATATATATATATATATATATATATATATATATACTGTACTGTATATATGGATGGTTCTTAAAAATATAAGTCTGAAATGTTTTGCTGCTAACCTTTAATTTTTTTCGAATGTATTAGAAAACCATCTGGTCAAAATTTTAAGTCATTTTGACTAGATTCAGAGGTTGCACACGTAGTTTGTAATTTTTCCTATATTGCTCGCATACAACATTCGAGCTGATGTTTTCCTGTAACTGGCAACCACTTATTACTGAAACCTCAACATACTGTATCACATCACCACACATGAGTTAGAAATAGCAGTAGCTACCAAGACACTTTAAGGGAGAGGTTGTAAACAAGGGAGTACGGTACCTTGTGATTGATTGCTTTTGGATTTTATTTTTTCTTGCTTATATTATACAAATTAATTACATGTGAATGCTCAAAGCATGAGGGCTTTATGGGACACATTATGTAAATATTGAGTTTGTTTTGCTGAATGATTACATTTTATTATCTTAATTCGTATTTGGAAATTATTATACATTGATTTGTTGTTTTCATTATTTCAGAGTTATTTAAAAAAGTTTATTTACTTCAAAATACTTACTAAAAGTTATTGAAGTCCATCAGCGATTGACCATGACAACTAGATCTAAGAACTATCTGTGCAAACCATAAGATAGAATTGAAGGAGCAAAGTTACCTTCTAAGGGACAAGTTCTTTCATTCTTTTTGCACCTTCACATTAAAGAGAGTCAGACAGTTAGGGAAAGTGCCACTGTAGTAATCACACACGTAAAAGACTTTTGGAAGAAAGCTCGAATTCCAATGATTCGCGAAGATAATGCAATTACTAAAGCAGAGAAGTTGTACAAGAAGTATCAGAGTATAAAGAAAGGGAAAAACAGATCAGCCTCACAGCTACAAACTAAGAAAGAGTTTGAGACAGAGACGTCAAACTTGTTTGACATAGCCATCATTGATGGCCTCACAATAATGACAAAGCAAGAAAACCGAGAATTCCTAATTGCTCAACAAGAACCAGGCCGTAGAGGAGCAATGGCGCCAACTGATAGGAAGCAGGCTGGAAAAGAAAACATCTTTGATGAGAAAGATTAAGGAAGAAGAACGGAAAAGGCAATGGGAGAAGGAAACAGCAGGCGCAATATCAAGCATGGTGCAGTTGGAGTCATCTTCCAGCAGCAGCACAGATGAATCTGCAGATGAAGAGGAAGGTTCTGCTGATGCTGTTGCAGGAAGTAGTAAGTTCAAACGTCGCAGGGGCACACAAAATGTGATATCTCCATCTCTTTCAATGGCTCTTGACAGGACGAAAGTATCAGACAGGGCTGCTACTACTGTTTTAAGAGAAATATTTATTTTTTAAATAACAGAACAGAAGAAGGAAAAGCAAATGAATAAAAAAACTAATTTATACACAAGATTACTGGTGTCCTCTGTTCATAAAATATCTTTAACAGTTAGACTTGAACAGCTGTACGTTGAAGTTTTGAGGGAAACAACTCTGGGGAAGAGAGTTCCAGAGAGATGCAGTTCGGGGAATGAAAGACTTCTGATAGGCAGAAGTTCTGCAATATGGCTGAGTGACATTCCAGTCATGTGCGCTACCAGATGCCCATGTAGCAAGAGGGAAGGCATGAAGAGGTGGCACAATGGACGCAACTTCGTCTGAGCATTTGCTATAAAAATATCTGTAAATTAATGCAAGGGAGGCAACATTCCTTCTTACTTGCAGGGGAGGTAGTTTATTAGTAATAGCAGGATTATTAATAATTCTAACAGCTTTGTTCTGACTTTTGTCTAGGTGTTTTAATGCAACATCTCCACATCCATTCCATAAGGGAGAGCAGTATTCAAGCTGAGAGCGCACATGACTCATAAATTATAGCTAACTGCTCGTCAGTGAAGAAGTTACGGACTCTGTACAATAATCCAAGTTCCTTTGAGGCGGTATTAGCAAGTGACCTGACATGAGAGGTCCAACTGAGGGCATTGTTAAGTAAGTCACCGAGAATTTCAATACTTTTGGAGATGGGAATATTTGTACCATTGAAGGTAATATACGAATCTGGCAATACCTATTAGTAAACTGTATATATTTAGTTTTACTAGGATTAAATGAGACAAGGTTGTTTTTTCCCCAATCACTGATCGTAGATAAGTCGTGATTTATGGAGATGACTGTACTAACTTGAGGGTTAGAGATATCAGACTTTCTAAATGGGTGTCTGAGTGTAAATGAACTATGGAGTGTTGAGTCATCTGCATATGAATGGATGGGTTTGTGGGTGATAGATAAGAGATCATTAATATGAACCAGGAAGAGGGTCGGCCAAGAACTGATCCCTGCAGCACGCCAGCATTGAGTGGAAATTGGAATATACATCATCTACTTTTACTTTTATTTTTCTGTCGCAGAGATATGAGGAAAGCAGGGGAACAAAAGACGTTAGTCCATAACTAGGAAGTTTAGACAACAGGGAAAGGTGCCATACTCTGTCGAAAGCTTTAGAAATATCAAGGGTTATTGCATGAGTTTCTCCATGTAGGTCGATTGATTGATGGATGGTATGAGTCAGGAGATTGAGTATGTCAATGGTGGATCTTTCGTGGCGAAAACCACATTGTTTATCACTAAGTAAGTTGTTGGATTCAAGATGTTTAACTATATGCTTATTAATTAAAGTTTCAAATATCTTACAAAGAGAAGAAGTGACAGCTATTGGTCTATAATCAGAGGGGTTGGAGGAACTTCCTTTCTTTGGAATTGGGTAGATATTGGCTTCTTTCCATGAATTAAGGAACGAAGAAGTACGTATGCATAGACTAAATAATAATATCAAGAATGGAGGCAAGTTCTGGGGAACAATTTCTCAAAACAATTGGCGGAATTCCATCTGGAACTGGAGCTTTGTTGGTAGGTAAATTGTCTAGGATGGATTTTACGTATCTTGTCTGTACGAAGTATTATAAGTGGAACAATTTCGGGAGAGTCAAGTTCTAGTCCTGGGACGTTCTGGCTGGCTTCCTCTATGGTAGAATTTCTGGCAAATGTACTGGCAAAGATAATTGCTTTCCCATGCAGGCCATTTGTAATGTTGCCATCTGAAGATTTTAGTGGGGGAATGGATGATGACTTGTTAAAATTATTATTGAAAGAATTGAGAGATGACCAGAATATTCTATTGTCATTAGGGTTGTTAAGTACTTTTGATGCTTGATTTTGAAGAAAGTTTGATTTAGCGAGATTTATTACAGCTTTTGCACGGTTTCTAGCAATTTTAAATTAAGAGAGTGATTCAGATGTTTTTTTTATTTTAAGTAAGAGTTATATGCTAATGACTTTTGGGCTGTTACTCTGGCACAGTTGCTATCAAACCATTTTGGAGAGTTCGATCTTTTAGTGAACTGTTAACTTGGTATGAATAAATCCATGCCAGCTAGTATTAAGTCGCAAATGTGGGACTGGGTAGAATTGGCATCATTAGAGAAGAAAGACTGCCATGGAATGTCAGCAAGATAATTTCTAAATTCATCCCAGTTTGCCCTATCAAAGTGCCATCAGGTCACCCTGACAGGTTCAGAACAGGGAGGTTTGGGGGAGGTCTGACTAATGCGGCTTTGATGAGGTTGTGGTCAGAGGATCCAAGTGGAGACAATACCTCTACCCTGTATTGATCTAGATAATTTGTCAGAAATAGATCGAAGAGATGGGCATTATGATCAGGATTATCTGGTATTCTGGTTGGTTGCTTTACCAGCTGTGCGAGATTAAACGATTCTGCCAACAACTCGCACTCTAGACCAGCATCATCAGTCCTGGCAGAATGCAATAACCATTCATCATTACGTATGTTAAAGTCACCCAGAATGGTAATTTCGGTGCTAAGGGAAAGGTTAAGTTTACTCAGCTATGTGGATATGGAATCAAATACACTGCGTTCCGAAGAAGCATTGGGGAAGCGATAGATTACACAGATATATTTGGTAATATTTTGACAGTTTAGTTTATACAATGAGTACAATAGGCCAACAGCCTAAAGAAGTTAACATCAACCTCTCATCTATTCAACGCATGCATCAGAAACAGGAAATTTTTTGCAGAAACACTGAAGGTTGAGTTTCATGCTGATGCCCCACTTATTGTGCACTGGGGTGGAGAGCTCCTCAGGGATTTAACAATCAAGCAACATATTGACCTTCTACCTATTCTAGTTACTGGTAATAGGGTTTCCCAGCTCTTGGAGGTTGCCAAACTAGAAAAGGAGACAGGATCAGGACAAGCCAAGGCTGTAGCAGATACTCTAAATGAATGGGATTTGACAGAAAAGGCTATAGAATTGTCATCTGCTACCACCGTAGATACCACTGGACGAAAGTCAGGTGCATGTATTCTCATCGAATAGGAGCTTCAGAAAGACCTTTTGTATTTGGCATGCCACCATCTTATAATGGAACTTCTTGCTGAAACGGCATTTACTGTACTTATGAATAGGCCTACTAGCAAAGTGCCAGATGTTTTGCTTTTTAAGGGGTTTCAGAATCAGTGGGAGTCCATCAACAAAAAATCTTATGTGACAGTAGCTGATTACAAGGAGACAGCTGATATCATCACTGACCCTAAATTAGTGGCGTGGGCTAAGAAGTCACTGATAGAATGACAGGACCTCCGTGGTGACTATCGGGAATTCGTAGAGCTATCATTAATTTTCTTGGAAGTCGTTCCACCATGTGGCATTCACTTTATGGCACCAGGTCCTGTGCACCATTCAAGGTGGATGTCCAAAGTAATATACTCACTCAAGATCAGGTTAATTCATTGTCAGTTAAGCTAACAGTCAGGGAAAAGAATGGTCTTTATCAGATGTGGCTTTGCATGTGTGTCTTTGAGGTACCAGTGTACCTCAAATCGTGGATTGAAACTCCTTTCCCTGCATCAGCACCAAACAATGACCTCAACCTTTTGAAAGCCCTTGACGACTATGCCAGTATCAACACTGCCTTATCAAAAGCCTTTCTAGCCAAGCTTTCATCACACCTGTGGTACCTGTCAGAGGAACTGGTGGCGCTTGCATTTTGTGATCCCTCAGTGTCCTACAAAGATGCTTATGGCAAGAGCTATACGAGAATGCAAGGGGACAGCAGATGCTCCTAAGCGACAGGCAATCAATCCAGCAACTATTAAGCAGCTCCAGCTCTCTGATTTTGTGAACAAAATGTTTCTGTTATTGAAACGCTTCATCTTTCAACTGACTTCCAAAACCAGAATCCAGACACTTGGCTAGCAAGATAGGATTATGGAGAGGCTCTTAAGGTTGTCAATAGCCTCACTGTTACAAAAGACAATTCAGAATGTGGAGTTGCTCTCACTGAAGGGTATAATCTTCTACTGTGATGAACAGCAAACCCAGTTTCTGCTTCAAGCAGTGAGAGAACATCGTAAAATGTTTCCTGACGTCAGAAAATATACACGTATTGGACAAAAATGAGTGGTTAGCAAGCATGATACCCCCGTCGTTGAACAGGTAATACTCCCTTATTAAGGGAGGGGGACCTGCATGCTTGCATTTTAAGCCACTTGAAGTTCACTTTTTTTTTAAAGAAATTATCCAAAATTCCAAAAAATATAACATTTAGGTCACGGTGCAAACCCTAATATTTGATGTATCAAAAAATATTTTGCATGAAGAACTTTCAGCTCAATAGGAAAAAATTTAGATATTAGTGTAATGCTAGGTGTTTTAGGTTCGGCTTCCCGTTCTGTAAACGCCTAGTGTATAGCAGGGCTCTCTTTCGAGACCGGGGCTTAGACAAATAAGAAAGGCAGGACACAAAAACTCCAGCCAACAACCTTACACGTGTATTGCTTAGTTGGACAGGGGAATCAGTAGATGTTACAAACACAAGTATACTTGGCGATTATAAACTCTTATATCTAGATATGGTTAGCAGTATCTCGCAGGATACCGTTTTGGGTCACAGTGAATAGCACTTGAGGCAGAACGTTCTTAATCAGGGAAGTCCAGGGTCTCTATGCGTGTGGAGTTGCTAAAGTTATTTCTCACTGGGGAGGGTTGTGTGAGGCACTAGGGTCTGATTATGATTCTAGTATTACGAGGTAAGTTCTGTTGGTAGAATATTTAAATTATTACCCTCAGTTCATACATGGCTTTTGAACAGTTATTATCACTTACTCCACCACTTTGATCCTTATATTATTACTGAATTATCCCATACACTGTTCACTGTGTCCATTCTTCTTTCGAACACTTTGGTACTTTCACTGTCAATTCACTATTCTGCCTTGTCACTGCTTGATCACTGTCATTGCACAATTATTGTCACTCCAGTTGAATCTGACGCCAGGGGCGCGGGCGGAGGGGCAGCACAGCTCCGCTACTGACGGGGCTGGGCACCACTAGGGGCCTCTGTACTCAGAGGGCACGGGATCACATGCATGGGCATCCATTCTCGTCCAGGGCTGTGGGTGGCGAAGGGTCCCACGCTCTCAGGGCTGGGGACAGGAGTGCGGCCCTCAGGGTTGGGGCCGAACAATTGCCTGAATTAGTCGTTCAGGCTCCTGACAGAGGATGAGGACCTCCTCCATCGAGATGTGGGGAGTTCCCACCCAAGAGTTCTGGGGGCGGTCTGGTGTTCCCGAGGGCTGCAGCCCCCAGGGCTGGGCAGCGTCAACAGGAAGGGGCTGCGGCATTGGTCTGCATCAGGGTCTGTCAGGTGGGTCTCCTCCAGAGCCAGTTGTAGGGAGCAGAGGCCAGGTGAGACTACAGAGCCTCTCCAATTCTCCTCAACGCCCGAGACTCCCTCTGTCTCAGGGGTCGGGGAACAAGCGTCATTTCCTGGTGGTGGAGCGGCTACAGGCCGTCTCCTGCCATAGGGCCTGGCTACTAGCCGTGGCTTCCTGGGGGCACAGCTACAGGCCGTCGCCAAGGCCTGGCTACTGGCTGTGGCCTGAGAGGGTGGGTGGCTGCCAGCAAACCCATGGGCACCTTCGGAGCAGCTACAGGCTGTCTGATGAAGGCAGGAGCGGCTACAGGCCATCTCCTGCATGAGGGGTGTTGAACAGCTACAGGCCATCTCCTGCACGAGGGGTGTTGAGCGGCTACAGGCTGTCTCAGCGGGAATGCTGTTGGAGCGGCTAAAGGCTGTCTGGCAAAGTCAGGAGCGGCTACAGGCCGTCTCCTCGTTACCCTCAGAGCGGCTACAGGCCGTCTCCTCGTTACCCTCAGAGCGGCTACAGGCCGTCTCCTCGTTACCCTCGGAGCGGCTACAGGCCGTCTCCTTCAGGAAGGGTGTTGAACGGCTACAGGCCGTCTCAAGGGGAACACCTTCAGAGCAGGTACAGGCTGTCTCCTGACAAAGGTGGGAGTGGCTACAGGCCGTCTCCTCGTTACCCTCAGAGCGGCTACAGGCCGTCTCCTTCAGGAAGGGTGTTGAACGGCTACAGGCCGTCTCAAGGGGAACACCTTCAGAGCAGGTACAGGCTGTCTCCTGACAAAGGTGGGAGTGGCTACAGGCCGTCTCCTCGTTACCCTCAGAGCGGCTACAGGCTGTCTCCTTCAGGAGGGGTGAGCGGCTACAGGCCGTCTCAGGGGGAGGACCTTTGGAGTGGCTACAGGCCATCTCCTTCAGGAGGGGGTTTGAGCGGCTACAGGCCGTCTCAGGAAGAACACCTTTAGAGTGGCTAGAGGCCATCTCCTGATGATGGCGGGAGCAGCTACAGGCCATCTCCTGATTACCCTCAGAGCAGGTACAGACTGTCTCCTTAGTGAGGGGCGAGTGGCTACAGGCCGTCTCAAGGAAGACACCTTCAGAGCGGCTACAGGCCGTCTCCTGACGAAGGCGGGAGTGGCTACAGGCCGTCTCCTTTGAACCCTCAGAGCGGCTACACGCCGTCTCCTTGAAGAGGGGTGAGTAGCTACAGGCCATCTCTGGGGTGCTGGCAGAAGCTGCATAGGCAGCTCCACCCTTTAGCTGGTTGGTGAAGGCTCGCCCAGAAGGTAGTGTGGTATTCCTGTTATGGTGACGGCAGGCGAGCTCCAGGTTATAGGGGTGCGCGGCCCGGGCTGACTTCGGCTGTTGTCGCACCGAGTCCTGGCGTACTGTCGCTGCTCCTCTGTGGGCTCCTTGTGGTGGTGTCTGGGTGTTTTCAGGGGCACTATACTGCATTTTACCACCATCGGCTGGGAAAAAGTCACGTCCCCGTGCTTGGAGGTGGTAGACTTGCGTATCATAGATGTCGTAGATTGGCTGTAGATGTTGGAGGAGGGCATGCCAAGCTGTGGTGGCGGTGTTCTCGTCCTGTTCCTCATCTCATGTGAGGAAGAGGGTGGATGTGGTGGTGGAGGAGCGGAGGAGTTGGAGAAGGTGGTGTGGTCCTCGGACTCGTTGGTTGCATCCGAGTGACGGTGCCCATACAGCTCGCTGTATCTTCATGGTGATAGTTGTTGCCCGTGGTGTGGTGTGGTGTTGAATACTTGAGATGGATGGTGAGTGTCGGGTTTTATGCCGGGGTAATGTGGCATAGTGTCTCGGGGGAGTATAGGTGGCTGGGATTTGTGCTTGATGTACCATGTGTATGAGATGGTTTAGGGCAGGGGTGGGAGTGTGAGTTTGTGTCGAGGCGGGTGGGGTGGGGGAGTGGGTGTATCGGGCGGATGGGCAGGAGAGGTGGCCGGAGCGGGTGGTGGTTGTTCTGAGTGTAGGTGTCAGTGGTGATGTGGGTGTGCAGGGTTGGCATGGGCCTGAGGTGCGTGGGGCACATACAGGTGGGTGGGGGGTGGCTGGGGCAGGGCATGGGGAGTTAGGAGTCGGGGTGTGTGTGTGGGTGGTGGGCTGGAGGGTGTGGGAGCGGTGGTGGGTGATGGCTGATGTGGGGGTGTGGGGGTGGGGGCGGGACACGTGGTGCTGGGTGCGGGGGAGAGGGTGGCTTGTAGAGAAGGGGTGGGGAAGTGGAGGGGTGTTGGTGGTGTAAGTGGGTTGTCAGGTGAGGTGTGATGCGGAGTGATGGCCAGTGAGGCAGAAGTGGCAGGGGAGGGGGAGGGCGAGGGGGATGGGAAGGAGATGTAGCATTCTTAGGTAGTAGGAGGGGGTGACGCGGGAGTAGAGGGTGAGATGGGGCGCAGGGCCAGGACGGTGGGGGCAGGAGTGTGGAAGGGGTGCACATGCCAGTTTCGGAGGGTGTGAGGAGTGCCGTGGTAGTTAACGGTGACCTGATAGTGGTTAGGGACCCTGGTGATGGTGTGGGGTCCTGTCAAGCAGGGTGCAAGCTTGCTGGGAGTAGGGAGCTGGGCTATCATGACTGTGTCACCCAGTTTGTAGGGGTTGGAGGCAGTGTCGGGGCTGAAGTCTAGGTTGTGTTGAAGGTGGGTCAAACGACGTTTGAGGTGGTGTAGTAGGTCCATCATGGGAGCGGAGGTGGGGGGTTGTAGATGCTGCTGAAGGGGCAGAAGGTGGAGTGTTTCTCCAAACACTCGCTCATATGGCGAAATCCGTCCTCTCAGGGGAAGGAGTAGAAGCACCATTGTACGATTTTTACATTGGCGGGCCAGTCATCGTTCTTAGTGGCTTCTGTTCGTGTGTGGAGCTGATTAATCAGGTACAATGGCTGCGCTCGCACACTGCATTACCTTGTGGCCAGTAGGGGGAGGAGTGGGAGATGTTGTACCCGAAGATATGTGCCAGCTCCTCCCAGATCTTACCGGTGAATTTGGGTACGTTATCTGAGTGGATCACTTGGGGAATGACAAAGTAGGGGAAAACGTGCCGAAGGAGGGTGTCAGCCACTGTGACAGTGTGGTGTTCCTTCGCTGGGCAGGCCACAAAGAATTTGGAATATGTGTCGATGAAAGTGATGACGTGTCTATAGCCCGATTCTGGAGGTAAAGGTCCTCCCACGTCAATTGCTAACAGCTGTCAGGGTTTGTGGGCAGTGATATGGCCCGATGGTCCTGCGGTGCATGTGATTTCTTTATCAAGGGCGCAGGCCCGGCAGGTTTGGATAATTTCTTTGGCAAGGGCGGAAAGGTTGGGTGCCCAGTAGGTGTCATTGAAAATCTGCATCAGCTTTCACCCAGGTGAATGCCGTTGTGGGTGTGAAGGTGTCGCAGGGCATCGAGGGCGGTGTCAGGGGCTAGGAGAATATGACCTGAGGGGTTTAGGAGGTGATCGCCCTGGCAATACAGTTTTTTGAAAAGGTGGTGAGGAATCCAAGGGGGTCGCTCTTTGCGGTGCCTCTGTTGGAGGAGGTCTGGTTCTGGCTGGGCAGTGTGGATGGGGAGCCGGTAGAGGGCGTTCGCATTGGTATGGAGTTTGCCGGGGCGGTATGAAATTTCGTAATTGAATTCCTCCAGGGTTTCGCTCCATCTGATGAGCTGGGGATTGTGGGTGTCAGACTGCCGTAACCACTGGAGGGATTGGTGGTCCGTCATGATGGTGACTTGGGTCCTGGAGAGATATGCCCGGAAGTGCTCAAGCACCCAGATTATGCCCAAGTATTCTCGCTTGGTGGCGGCATAGTTTTTCTCCGCCTGATTTAGGGTACAGCTGGCAAAGGCGATGATGTGTTCGCGGCCCTCTTGAACTTGTGCCAACACAGCACCGATAGCAAGGAGGGAAACATCGGTATAGAGGTGGAACGGGAGGGCATAGTCGGGAAAAGCCACAATGGGGGCAGAAACGAGCTTGTCTTTAAGCTGCTGGAAGGCAACTCGTCTCTCGTCCATCCAGAGGAACAGTTCCCCCTTACAAGTCAGGTTGTGGAGTGGTTTGGCGATGTGGTCAAACCCCTTCATGAAACGGCGGTAATAGGACGTTAAGCAGAGGAAGGCTCTGATCCTGCGAACGTCCAGCAGTGGGGGTATATCCATGATGGCGCAGAGTTTGTCAGGGTCGAGAGATATTCCTGCCTGAGAGATGACATGCCCAAGGAACGAGACAGTTCTGGCAGCTAAAACACACTTGGTGGGCCGGAGTTTGAGGCTTGCCTGTTGGATCCTGGTAAAAACCTGGCAGAGGCGCTGCAGGTGGTCGGCCCAGGTTTGGCTGAAAACAATGACGTCGTCCAAGTATGCAAGGCAGATTTCCCACATGAGAATGCTGAGGACGGATTCCATCAACCTGGAGAAGGTGGCGGAGGAGTTGCAGAGGCCGAACGGCAGGATAGTAAACTCATAATGTTTCCCATTGCTGGTCGAGAAAACAGTTTTGCCTCGATCTTCTGGTGGCACGGGAACCTGCAAATGCCCCGACTGGAGGTCCAGGGTTGAGAACCAGGAGGCTCCATACAGGGGATCCAGGGAATCGTCTATGCGTTGGAGTGGAGTTGCATCTTTGGTGGTTACTTCGTTAAGCCAGTGGTAGTAGATGCAGAACCGCATCGTTCCATCCATTTTTTTTTTACAAGGACGACAGGGGAGGACCAGGGGCTGGAGGAGGGGGAGATGACTCCAGCTTCGATCATCTGCACCTAGCGGTCTTCCTCTTCCCGCTGTTTGGGGTTCTTCCGTCAGGATGGCTGTTGGATCGGCGGGCCCGTCACATGAATTTCATATGCCAGGTAGGTGGTGTGTCCGATGTCAGCTGGTCCTGCTGCGAACAGATCCTGGAAATCCAGGAGTAGGCGGCGGAGGGTGTCTGACTGATGGGCGGAGAGATGGTCGGGGATAAGGGGCAGGGGGGTGGGGGAGTGGGAGGGGGAAGGGGTGCAGGGCTCGGCTTCTTCCATCTCTCCAATTATGAGCCTTTTTGGGAAGGTGAGGGGTGAGGGGGCGAGGATGGCAATCCACTGCGGTGTGATGTGGAGGGAGGAAAGTCAGAAGCAGAAGGCAGACCGAGAGGGTTTCCGGCAGCAGGAGTGGGGAAAATAGGCCGGAGGGGCCGGAGGGCCAGTTAAGGGGCACCCAAACTTCATGGTGGGGGGGAATGGTGACAGCAGCGGAAACGGTGGCAGGAAAAGAGGGAGGGGTGGGTTGGGGGGGGAGAAGAGGGGGGAAGGAAGGGGGGAGTGGAGTCTTCCAGCTGGGGCCATGGCATGCAGGTGCAGACGGCTCAGGGGGGAGGGTCGGGTGGTGCACGGAACTGGAGCTGTCTGTTGCAGCAATCTATGGTGGCTCCTGACTTCTACAAAAGGTCCAACCCCAGGTATCTGTCATAATTTCGGCAGGAAGAGTCAAATATTATAAACTAGTGTTGGGTTGACACTGGTTGGTGGGTGTCGACTCTTAGGGCCCGTGTCTCCCCACGGATGGGCAGGGGGCCATCCCCCACATCCACAAGGTGAGTAGCTGTGGAGTGGAGCAGGCCAAAGGTCGATTTGTGACGGAAGAAGTAATGGCAGGATCTGGCCACTCCCGTATCGACCAGAAGTCTGGCTTTCACCCCGTTCAGCTTCATCTTGTGGTAAATTGGGGGGCGAGATTTGGGGGAAATGGCCCCCGCCACCATGGGAGGGTGCGGAGGCTGGCCTAAAAATCCAGCTGTCTGGGGCCTCCTTCTTCTTGCTTCAGCTCCTGTTCCCAGGGTCGGTCTCCTCCACAGGTGCAGGTTCATCCTCTGGTGCCTCGTCATCTAGAGAGGAGACTTTGCGTTGGCCTTCAGACGTGCAGCCTTTAACTGGTCTCGGATATCATGCAGTGAGCACCTGCAGCTGCACGCCGAGAATTCCCAGTGATTCACTAAGATGAGGTTGGGGTTCTCCCTGTGGGCAGGGTGCCTGTATGTGGGGTGTGCCCTAGGTGAGCTAGGTGCTGGGGTGGGGCTGATACGGGGCATAGGCGGACGTGGCTTGACTGGAGGAGGCGAAATTTTGGTGGGAAACTTCCTTACCACGTTGATCTGCTGGGATGCAGGGCCGGAGGTCAGGAGGCGCCGTATCAGTTGGATGTCTCTATCCATGTCTCCAGTCAGGTCATGGATCGTAAAGTGTTCTTTTACTACACTGGGTAGCACTCTCAGGAGAGTATTAAAGGTATGCTGTTCCCAGGTTTCATCATCTGCCTCCGGGTTGGCAGCGGTGACCAGGTGTCTTGCCCAGATGAGGGTATCATCTAGATTCCCATCGAAAGTCAAACTATCCAGTTGGGATAGTGCCACCACTTTCCATAGTGATGGGGTGATGGCTTGGATCATGAGTCTCATGAAATTCTGCCAAGTGAGCTCCGGAACGATTTTGGGTGCTATTTTAGCCGCCACTTTGCCCAGCAGTGGGAGTGTAACTGCAATTTTTTGTTGGTCGTTTTAAAAATCGATATCTAGCAAAGGTTTGATGATCGCCAGATATGTGTGAATGTCGTACTGTTCGGGGTCAAACTTAGTTTTGGTTGCCATTCTTCCAGTATTTCCTGAGTACCTCTCTCGTATGCCTGGGTCAAGAACCACTGCTGTCCACCAGTGTAATGCTATGTGTTTTAGGTTCGGCTTCCCATTCTGTAAACGCCTAGTATATAGCAGGGCTCTCTTTCAAGACCAGGGCTTAGACAAACAAGAGAGAGGCAGGACACAAAAAATCCAGCCAACAACCTTACACGTGTATTGCTTAGTTCGACAGGGGAATCAGTAGATGTTACAAACACAAGTATACTGGGCGATTATAAACTCTTATATCTAGATATGTTTAGCAGTATCTCGCAGGATACTGTTTTGGGTCACAGTGAATAGCACTTGAGGCAGAGCATTCTTAATGAGGGAAGTCCAGGGTTTCTATGCATGTGGAGTTGCTAAGGTTATTTCTCACTGGGGAGGGTTGTGTAAGGCACTGGGATCTCATTATGGTTTTAGTATTACGAGGTAAGTTCTGTTGGTAGCGTATTTACTTTATTACCCTCAGTTCGTACTTGGCTTTTAAATGGATATTATCACTTACTCCACCACTTTGATAATTATATTATTACTGTATTATTCCATACACCGTTCACTGTGTCTATTCTTCTCTCCAACACTTTGGTACTATCACTGTTAATTCACTACTCTGCCTTGTCACTGCTTGATCACTGTCATTGCACAATTATTGTCACTCCGGTTGAATCTGGCACCAGGGGAATGGGCAGAGGAGCGGCACAGCTCCTCTAATGACGGGGATGGGCACCACCAGGGGTACTCAGAGGGCATGGGATCACACACAGGGGCGGCCGTTCACGTCCAGGGCTGTGGGTGGTGAAAGGTCCCACGCTCTCAGGGTTGGGGATAGGAGTGCGGCCCTCAGGGTTGGGGCCGAACAATTGCCTGAACCAGTCGTCCAGGCTCCTGACGGAGGATGAGGACCTCTGCCGTCAAGGTGTGGGGAGTTCCAGCCCATGAGTTCTGGAAGCGGTCTGAGGTTCCCGAGGGCTGCGACCCCCAGGGCTGGGCGGCTCCGACAGGAAGGGCCTGCGGCACCAGTCTGCGTCAGGGTTCGTCAGGTGGATCTCCTCCAGAGCCAGTTGTAGGGAGCAGAGGCCTGGTGAGACTACAGGGCCTCTCCAATACTCCTCTATGCCCGAGACTCCCTCTGTGTCAGGGGTCGGGGAACAGGCATCAATTCCAAGCGGAAGAGCGGCTAAAGGCCATCTCCTGCCGTAGGGCCTGACTACTGGCCGTGGCTTCCTGGGGGCACGGCTACAGGCCGTCACCAAGGCCTGGCTACTGGCCGTGGCCTGAGAGGGTGGGTGGCTGCCAGCAAACCCAGGGGCACCTTCGGAGCAGCTACAGGCTGTCTGACAAATGCAGGAGCGGCTACAGGCCGTCTCCTTCAGGAGGGGTGAGCGGCTACAGGCCGTCTCCTTCAGGAGGGGTGAGCGGCTACAGGCCGTCTCCTTCAGGAGGGGTGAACGGCTACAGGCCGTCTCCTTCAGGAGGGGTGAGCGGCTACAGGCCGTCTCCTTCAGGAGGGGTGAGCGGCTACAGGCCATCTGACAAAGGCAGGAGCGGCTACAGGCCGTCTCCTTAACCCGTCACGTCCCGAGCTATTTCGCACCTCAGACACCCCTGAATCCCAAGATATTTTCGTTTTTTTTTGTTTTTTTTTGGCTAAAACCTCCGCTTTTGGTGAGAAACATCGAAAATTCATAGAAAAATCGCTCACCTGAGGTTTAAAATACTCGATCCAGGTAGCAGTACCTCCTTACCTTACTGGGTTTTCTAACAGGCAGGCACCAAAGAAAACGAGTTCTATGGAGGGTAACTATTTCTCACCACACATAAACGGTATTTATTTATTTACTAGGTAAGAATTTATATGTAGTACGAGAGTATATTGATTTTCAAACAGTAATATAGGCATTATAAGCATTGTTTCACTCACTATCTCATCAACATACCTGGCCTTTTTTGGCAACATTACCTGATCATCAGTTCTGACTGTTTCTTCCTCTAATGCTATGTAAACTTCGTCCACCACATTGTCATCGAATGGGGAATCACTCTGGCCCTGAATGTCTTTATTGGCCAGGTCACTGGTAACAGGTGAAATGCTGAGACAATGGCATGCAGGGGGGAGGGAGGTTATGCAGTGCAAGGCATTGTCCCTGCTTGGCATCTTGTAGAAGAATAGAGGAAGGTGTCCCGTGTATACTTACGAAAAATCGGACGCGAATACTGAAAATTGTGCAAATTACGAAACTTGCAATTGCACGACGTACCAGCACATCGTTGGGACTGGCAAATGCAAAATGTTGCAACGTATCCATATGTCGACGGGACGCCTTGGGTTAAAGAAGGGTGAGCGGCTGCAGGCCATCTCTGGGGTGCTGGCAGGAGCTGGATAGGCAGCTCCACCCCTTATCTGGTTGGTGAGGGCTCGCCTGGAAGGTAGTGTGGTACTCCTGCTATGGTGACAGCGGGCGAGCTCCAGGTTATAGGGGCACGTGGCCTGGGCTGACTAGGGCCGTTGTCACACCAAGTCCTGGCACACTGTCGCTGCTTCTCTGTGGGCTCCTTGTGGGGGTGTCTGGGTGTTCTCGGGGGCTCTATACTGCATCTTAATTAGGAGTAGAAAATTTTGAATAAAAAAAAAATTCTCTTAATTCCTAAGACTCTTTATATCAGTCTATCTATATTCCTAAGAACCTTTATATCAGTCAATCAATCAGTCAATCAGTCTATCTATCTATCTACCGGTATCTACATATATATATATATATATATATATATATATATATATATATATATATATATATATATATATATATTACTGCTTTGGCGGACATAAGGGGTGCTGTGGTTGAACCAGTGACGCATACTATAAAGTATTCTTGCACCCAGTCGGCTTGCATGCGGTGATTACACCTGGTTCACAGACTGCACACACATCCAATGCTACTCCAACACTACAGTCACACTTACAAGCACTTCTCACTCTACATACAATCTCTCTTAGGCAGCCTAAGCCACTTGGTAGGGATACATAGGCTGTATCATCCCCACTTAGGTCGGGATAGGCCAGTCTTGCAGTGGACACTCAACGGTTGATGATATATATATATATATATATATATATATATATATATATATATATATATATATATATATATAGATAGATAGATAGATAGATAGACAGATAGATAGATAGGTAGATAGATAAATATAGATATGGATAGATAGACAGATAGATAGATATAGAGAGATAGAGATAGAGAGACAGATATACATAGATAGATAGATAGATATTAATATAGATACATAGGTATAAGTAAACTCTCAATTAAAAAGAAATGCCGGATATTGCATAGTAGCCCCCTATCGGCTCAACGTTCAGCATCATCTGAGATAATGTGTTAATATCTGTCTTGACTATAATCATTCTCATGAGTAAAATTGCAGGTCTTTGGGAAACTTGGGGAATTTACCTTCCCAGTTTCTAATTTATCCCGGATATCTGATATATATTCTTATATATAGGACATATCATTGCAGTATGTGCAGTACCACTCGGATCCAGGGCCACACAAACAATTCCACTTGAAACATAACCTCCTCTTAAAAATACCCCATAAATATAACACACATGATTGCAGTGTCTTGCAGTAGTGCACAATGCACACAGTAAGTATATTTTGTTAAAGTTTATTTATTCTTTTATTCATAAAACATGGAAAGATAAAGTAAAAAAAGTACATGTTGAGCATTTATTGGTGAACTGGTGATTTGGAAAGAATTGTTGCATAGTACAATTATCATGACTCCCTTGATCACCGTTCTGTAAGCGGCCATGGCCCGATTAGTTATTCAGTTGCCTATCTGCCGTCACTCCACCCCTCATTACGGCCGGTACGTTATTCATTGCCTATCTGCCGTCACTCCACCCCTCATTACGGCCGGTACGTTATTCATTGTCTATCTGCCATCACTCCACCCCTCATTCACTATTCAGATGTTTTGCAGATAATATAGTAAACACATACGAATTGCATGGAAAAATAAACTAAAGCAAATGCATCTTGAACATTGTTGGTGAACTGATGAGGAAAGAAGTACTTTTATCACGACTCCCTTGCTCACATTAGTGTAGGACATCCGCAGCCCATCAATTTATTCCTCAAATGCATTCTAAGATTAATTTATATGTATCTCAGAATGCATTTCCACTGGCAGAAAATATAAAATCTAGGTGAAAGACAAGAGGGGTTGTTTTGTTGGATAAAATTACTGTACCTTACCTTCAATTCATATGTACAGTTGGAGAAATTTCCGCGCAGGACACTGTGTAGATGGCAGCAGCAGCGACAGACAGAAATGATCTGGTAACAGTGCTGGGGGTGAAGTGGGGGGTGAGAGTTGCGGGGAAGGTGAGTGATGGGGGAGAAGAGGGGTGGTGGAGGGGGGAAAGTGAGAGTTAGGGAGAGGTTAACTAGCCATTAATTGTGTTAAATTCTGCGCAGATAATCATTCCAGTACGATTTTTCTATTAACCCCTTAACCGCAGGGCGTCACTTCCGTGATGCTTAGGAGCAAGGGATCATACTGCGGGGCGTCACTTTTGTGATTCTGTGTTATTTTGAAATCGTCCGGGCTTTCAAGTGGTGGCTTGTATCATCTATCAGTGCTGCCAGTGTCCAACACTAGTCAGCACTCCTAATCTCATCTGTACTCCCATCCATTGTTGACAATTTAGCCATTTCTCCCCGTTCTTGACTACCCTCCCGACCTCCCCTCCATTACCCTCTCCTCTTGCCTGCCCGGCCGTGCTACGCTAAGTAAATCTTCCCTGGCATTTTTCACTGATTTCATCCATTGAAATAAGCCTTATGCCCTATTTTTATACCAAATAATATATACAAGAAAGAAATAAGGTAAGTGAGAGTGCCATACACATAGACTTGGCTAATTATCACCTGACAATACCTCACGTGCACTCGTTCGCTAATTTTCGCTGTTTATTTCCCCTTGAAATATGTCGTGTAATCTATTTTCATAATAAAGATATATATAAGAAAGGAAGGGAGAAGCCTAAGTGATATTTACATTCACCTGGAACTACCTAATCACTGCAGGCCACCACATTGTATTCTATGCTAAGTAAATCATCCCTGGAATTTTCCACTGATTTCATCCATTGAAATAAGCCCTATGCCCTATTCTTATACCAAATAATATATACAAAAAAGAAATAAGGTAAGTGATAGTGCCATACACCTGGAATTGGCTAATTGTCACCTGACAACACCTCATGTGGACTCGTTCGCTAATTTTCGCTGTTTATTTCCCCTTGAAATATGCTGTATAATCTATTCTCATAATAAATATATATATATAAGGAGGGAAGGGAGAAGCCTAAGTGATATTTACATTCACCTGGAACTACCTAATTTCTTATGTATTGTCTTGGTTTCCTGCCAATCATTTCATTGCTATATATTAGCAGGTCTCACAAGGCTGAAGTTGGCAGTATTGCACCAGGCGGCAGGAGGCCACCACTATCAGTTTACTGTCGTTTTTCAAGGTGAAAGAACGTCGGATTCGCGCCTGTCAAATTCCTCTGCTTTTTAGCCCCATGCAAAGAGCCCTGTGACCTCTACCCCCTACTAAACCTCGTGTGGATAGAGGTAAAGAGCTGACAAATGATACAGAGTGACTACGATCTTTCTGATGAGTAAAACAGTGCAAGTGGAAATGTAAATAATGTGTAAATAATGTGTAAACAGCAAGTGAAAGCAATGAATGTAAATATAAGTGAACTGTGGAAAATAGTTTTATAAGTTACTGCAAGTGACATTGCCTAACACAGTGTAAATAAAATAGAAATGTAAATAATGTAAATAAAATAAAGAATGAAAATTGAAATGTAAATGAGTAGTATTATAAGAATACAAGTATATATACAAGGAATAATGAAAGTGAAAGTTTCACTCAAGCGTGTATGAATACTATGAGTTATGAGAGTGAAGGTGAAAGTGACATTCACTCTCAACGCTAGTATACAGGACGAGAAAATGAATGCTACGTATTTTACTGAAAGAGAAATTGAATGCCTACAGTGACAATAAACTACTATTACTGAAGGAAACTTATGGATAAAGACTGTAGATATATGTTATATAGTAATAGAAATATAGAGTGTGAGGAGTTTTATGAATAATAAATGACAGAATACCAGTGGCGAACGATCAGAAGTGGGAAGGTCATACGCCCTCGTAATATTCATTGCTTTCACAGTGCTTTTTTTTTTTTTTTTGGAGTATGGATTCCAAACTATTTGAGAATCATAGAATTGTGTTTCTAGTGATAATATTAGGCTGTGGTAATCATATTTCGGGTTGTCGGGAAGTGTAAAGTGGAGACTTCGTTTCCCAACTTCAGAGGTCTCCACAAGTCCTACGGTACTCGTTGAAGGCTCAACAAACATCCCAGGAGAAAGCTGAAGGTATGTGCTGTATGCACATTTAATTTTATTATTCTAGGACTAATAACTGATTTTTGGCAAATATTTTTAGAGAGTCTGTCGGAGCACGAATGTACCCACGGGAGCCGCAAGTCAAAGCAAAACAAGCCCGCGGTTTAAGAGTTAATAATAAAAGGTAGTGGCAACAAGCTGCTAATGATGGTTCAAAATTTGATGGAATAAATTCACTACCAATGCAAACAGGTATCGCCAATACGTAACCTTATCCTTTGCCTCCGTCATTCCATCCCCTCATCGGAAAGCTTTCTATTGTTGACCGAGAATTTACAAATATTTAGAACTGATTTCAGCTGCTTCTCATGCAAGTTGCTTAACAAAGATACTGTAACATTCATTGCAACTTGTATTGAATACCGAATCTAACATCCTGTAATAGTCCATTTTATATTTGTTTAAGTCAACTATTGCTATTTTAAGACCGAAAGTTGGCAGAATAA
Source organism: Coenobita brevimanus (assembly GCF_032717465.1). Classification (NCBI taxonomy): domain Eukaryota; kingdom Metazoa; phylum Arthropoda; class Malacostraca; order Decapoda; family Coenobitidae; genus Coenobita; species Coenobita brevimanus. Next base: position 23,088,731 of record NC_136968.1, on the reverse strand, counting down.
GCAAAAATACATCCATTACACCGGCGGCATAATTTGTTATCGTTTCATAGTCGGATAGGCACTACCTGCTTACAGATGGATGAGCCTGGCCTTCATACCAGACTATAAATTGAACCGTACTCCAATCAACACTTTCTGAGAGCGAATCCATCATATCTTAATAGGCCTACATAACTTTATGCTTTTATGCATACGTGTGTGATTATGCGAGTATTAAACGTGCATAATCTCTCTCTCTCTCTCTCTCTCTCTCTCTCTCTCTCTCTCTCTCTCTCTCTCCGCAGTAGATTACTCTTACAGTCACATCGGTAACCTTTAGTTTGGCAGGAATAAGATACAATCTCTCTCTCTCTCTTTCTCTGACACACGCAGTAGATTACCTTACATACAGTCACATTGGTAACCTTTCGGTTGACAGGAATAAGATACAATCAGTCTATTTTTCAGTTGTCATCTAAGTGAATATGGACATAATGTCGCTATTAAAGATGGTGATACAATTGACAAAATACACACCACACTCACACAAAAATTACCAGCACTATGTATGACTTGCATTGCTGCAAATTGTGCATGTACCTAACGTTTTACGAAATTTTCATAATGTAATATCTACAAACGTGCTAGCAGTAGCTGTCGCCCCGTCCACACAAATGTTCTAAGCACCCTACACACACACACACACACACACACACACACACACACACACACACACACACACACACACACACACACACCACTCGCTGGCTCAGTGGTAACGATCTCGCTTGCCATCTGGTAGACGGGAGTTCGTGCCTCGCTCAGGTTGCGAAAAGTTTCACTGACGAAGTCGATGGTTACTGTCCCCTTTGAGCAAGGGAACGGGTGTGTGCGTGTGTGAAGGTCACAGCCTTAGATCGGACTATATGAGCTCTCAGCTCCCTCCTGAGAGGGTAAAATCTGACGAACACTACCATCAAGTGATCTTGACCGACCCGGTGAATTACATACACACACACACACACACACACCAACTGGCGTAGTGGTAATGCTTTCGGTTGCCATCTAGTAGGACGGGGTTTCGCACCGGATCGGATGCGAAAAGTTTCACTAACGGAATGGGAGGTTACTGTTCCTTTTGAGGGAAGGAATGGTTGTGTGCGTGTGAGAAGGTCACAGCCTTGCCCTAGATCGGACTATATGAGCTCTCAGCTCTCTTCCTGGAGGATAATGAGCTGACGATCACGCCAGTCACGTTATCCTGATCGACCCGGTGAATTACACACACTCACCCAAACGCATAAATTTTGGCTGGCAGTTCTCTCCGCCCACTCCTTCCACACACACTAAGAAATAATAGCACATATATACTGTCTTGTACACCCAACTATTCTACTCTACTGAGTTTCTGATAAACTTCATGCATCAATCTAATACTACACGTTCTAACATTTGTCTGGATAAATAAATGTTATTAACTAACCAAGAGCAAAAAACGTCACTGACAGAATGTGTCAATACCAATGACAATGTTGGGTTAGCACTCGGTTGGCAATGTTCATGTAAACCAGTGCTTTCCAAACTGAGGAACGCGCCCCCCTTTGGGGTATGTGAGACAGATGGAGGAATGTCCTGAAGCCATCTCCCAAAAGTTGCTATTATATTGCTGTATGACGCAGAAGCCTAGGCGTTGAGGATGAATGAAGAGAAACAACTGGAGAGGACAGAGATGAGAATGCTGCGATGGCTGATGGGAGTGTCACAGAAAGAGGAGGAGGAATGATGACATCAGAGCTGAGGCAGGAGTTGTGTCAGTTGTGGAAAATGCAAGAAAGGCACGTTTGAGGTGGTTTGGGCATGTGATCAGGATGGAGGAAGTTGATCCTGTGAAGGTGGCATGGAGGAGTCAGGTGGAAGGGAGAAGAACGAGGGTAGACAAAGGATTAGGTGGAGAGATGGAATTGAGAAAGAAATGAGGCAGTTAGGCCTGGAGGAAGAGGACCCAGCGAACAGAAGTTACTGACGACATATGGGAGCGGCCGACCCCACCAAGGACTAAGGCAACGCACATATATATACTGTATCTATCTATCTATACAGTATATATATATATATATATATATATATATATATATATATATATATATATATATATATATATATATATATATAATCGTTGCCTTAGTCTCTAGTGGGGTCGGTAGCTCTTATATATACAAATGGGCGCTCACCATCCACTCATTCGGTGTAGTGCTGCTCTCGGGTGTCTGCTCTTTCCTCTCCTCTATCCTTCTTTCCTTTCTTCCGCTTTTGTCTTTCTTTTCTTCATTCTTTCCTCTTCCTTCTGCCTATGGGTGAGTTTACACTCCTTCTTCTGTCTTTCCTTCATTCACTCCTCTTCCTTCTGCTTATGGATGACTCTACACTGAGTGACAAGCCAAATGATTTCCTGTACACCAGGAAACCATTTACTGTGCTGAGTAGTAACCATAACACCAAATTATGGCGCCTGGTGGTTTATTGGGTAATTATGGCACTCCAACGGGATTGAGCTGGTGCAGGTATATATCACAAGGGTGGTTGGGGTTTATTGCTCACGTAATGCCACTCAGGGATGAATGAGGCTAGTCATTCTCATCTTAAATGTCAGCACCAATTTGCCTAGCCCAGGACCCCTACGCTCATCATGGGGCAACATAGGATTCGATGATGAATGAATGATATATATATATATATATATATATATATACCTGGTGGAGGGAAAGTTAAGAGTAGGTAAGAGATGGGTGAGAGCTAGGAGGGTTAGGTGTGGCAGGGAGGTTTTGAAAGTGAGTGAGTTGGATAAAAGAGAGAAAAAGATAGAGTATCAGGAGAAATTGAAAGATGAGTGGAACGCAGTGAAAGATCGGGAAAATGGCAGCGTGGAGGAGGAATGGCAGTTGTTTAAGAGTGCTGTGGTGGGGCATGCAGAAGAGGTGTGTGGTGTGAGACGTGTGGGTGGTGGTGTAAGAAAAGGAAGTGAATGGTGGTGCGAGGAAGTAAGTATGGCTGTCGCTGAGAAGAGACGTGCATATGAAGTGTGGCTGCAGAGGAAGGATGAGATGTCATATGAAAGGTATAAGGAGAAGAGGAATAGAGCGAGAAGGGCTGTGCGTGATGCTAAAGTGGCAGCAGATGAGAGGTGGGGTAGGCGGCTGACAGAGAATTTTCAGCAGAATAAGAAAATGTTTTGGGAGGAGGTGAAAAGGGTGCGAAAGGGAGAGTCTGGGAAGGAAGAACGAGTAAAAGCAGAGGATGGAAGGATGTTAATTGAGATGGATGCAGTAAGGAAGAGATGGGCAGAGTATTTTGAAAGATTGTTAAATGTAGAGGAGGAAAGGGTGGCTGAGATTGGGGCGGATGGAAGGGTGCAAGGAATAAATGTGTTGGGAGAGTTGAATGATTCTTTGATCACGAAGGAGGAAGTGGAGAAGGCAGTAAAGGAGATGAAAGCAGGGAAAGCTGCAGGTATGGATGGGTGTGCTGTGGAATGCCTGAAGGGTGGTGGAGTGACTATTGTTGACTGGTTAGTAAGATTGTTGAATGTGTGCTTTGAGAAAGGTATGGTGCCAATTGACTGGGCAAGTGCTTGTGTGGTCCCGTTGTATAAAGGCAAGGGTGATAAGTATGAATGTACTAGCTTTAGGGGTATAAGTCTGTTGAGTGTTGTAGGTAAGGTGTATGGTAGAGTGTTAATTATGAGAGTTAGAGAGGGTACAGAGGGAGTAATTAGTGATGAGCAGTGTGGCTTTAGGAGAGGGAGGGGATGCGTTGATCAGGTGTTTGCTGTGAGACAAGTGTGTGAAAAGTATTTAGCGAAAGGCAAGGATGTGTTTTGGGCATTTATGGATTTAGAGAAAGCGTATGATAGAATTGATAGGGAGGCTTTGTGGACTGTTTTAAGATTGTATGGACTTGATGGTAGGTTACTAAAAGGGGTGAAAAGTTTTTATGTAAATAGTAGAGCGTGTGTAAGAGTGGGAAATGCTGTGAGTGATTGGTTTCCCGTGAGAGTGGGGCTGCGACAGGGATGTGTGATGTCGCCTTGGTTGTTTAATATTTACATGGATGGTGTTGTAAGGGAGGTGAATGCAAGAGTTTTAGGTGGTCTGAGTCTGGTAAATGTTGATGGAGGAGAGTGGAATCTGAAGCAGCTGCTGTTTGCAGATGATACTGCACTGGTGACTGATTCAGAGGAGAGATTGAGAGAGTTGGTAGAGGAGTTTGGAAGGGTGTGTGAAAGGAGGAAATTGAAAGTAAATGAGAATAAGAGTAAAGTGATGAAGTGTACGAGGTTGATAGATGGTAGGGGGATGAATATAGTTTTGAATGGTGAGTTGCTTGAGGAGGTAGATTGTTTTAAATATCTAGGGTCTCATGTTGCTGTGGATGGAAGAATAGATGCAGAAGTGAAGTTTAGAATAAATGAAGTAGGAAAGGTGCTGGGAGGAATGAAAAAAGTGTTTAAATGTCGTTCGCTTAGAATGGATGTAAAGAGAAGGCTGTATGAGGGTGTTGTGGTACCGACTGCATTATATGGGTCTGAAACATGGAATATGGGTGTAGCAGAGAGGAAAAGTTTGAATGTAATGGAGATGAGATGTCTGAGGAGTATGTGTGGAGTGACGCGTATGGATCGGGTGCGAAATGATGAAGTGCGAAGGAGAACTGGAGTTGTTCGGGAGATGGCTGGTAGAGTTGAGCAGAGGGTGTTGGGATGGTTTGGGCATATGGAGAGAATGGATAATGAGCAATTGGTGAAAAAGATAACTAGATCTGATGTGAGAGGTGTAAGGCTGAGAGGAAGACCACGAATAGGATGGATGGACAGTGTGAAGAGAGCGCTGGATGCGAGAGGGATGTCTGTTGAGCAAGGAAGAGTGGCTGTGCGTGACAGAAATAAATGGAGAGAAATTGTGAATGAATAAGTGATGACGCAGCCCTGAGGGGATATTCTCCCGCATTTGGTCTGATCAGCTAGTCAGGTCAGGTGCGGGTAAGGGGATGGGTCTGTTATGATGTGGCAGGGGTAAACCAGTTCTGCTGTCGGGCCCTGCTGCGGATGTCACTGATTGCATTGCCCAGTTGACCCTTGTGCGGTGTGGTGCGGTGAGGATCTGTCCGTTCTCCCCTTTGGGGCTAAGATGTGAATGAATGTGTTTGAATGGATGAGTAAATGGAGAGTGAGTCGTCCTGTCTCGGCTACCTCCCTTTCCTTGGGGGAAGCAACCTAGGTATATAGATAGATAGATAGATAGATAGATATATAGATATATATATAAATATATATATATATATATATATATATATATATATATATATATATATATATAGTCTATCTATCTATAGCCCGACACCCTAATCCCGCAAAGGGTGGCCGCAGACAAAACGCCTCCAAGTCACTCTGTCACCCACCATTTGACTACCCTCCCTCCAACTCACTCCCCCCTCCCTCATATACCTCTCAACTCCATCCCTCCACCTCATCCTCGGTCTGCTCCTCCCTCTCCCTCCCTCCACCTCACCTACATACACCCTCTTAGTCAGTCTATCATTCTCCATTCTCTCCACATGTCCAAACCACCTCAGTGTATTTCTCCTAATCTTCTCAACCACATCCACATCTACCCCACAACGTTCCTTCACTTCTTCATTCGTCAACCTGTCCCTCCATGTCACTCCACATGCTCCTCTCAATTAACTCATTTCCACTGCTCTCACTCTTGACTTGTTCCCCTCTTGCAAGGTCCACGCCTCGCTTCCATACGTCAGGGTAGGGATCACAATACTATCATGCAGTGACTTCTTAACTTCCATACTCACCTCCCTATTTCTCATCACTGCTTTCAGTGTACCAACAACCTTCCTTCCCTGCTGTACCCTTTCACGTACTTCATCCCCCAAAGTTCCATCCTTACTCATCACACTACCCAAGTACTTGAATGCACTCACATTCTCCATATCCTCACCATCCAACCTCACTGCACACTCTGTGACTTCATTCCTCTCAAACACCATAACTTTACTCTTGTTTACATTAACTTTCAGCTTCCTCCTCCTACACACTGTCCCAAATTCATTCACCAAACCTTGCAACTCCCATTCATCTTCACTCAACAATACTGTATCATCAGCATACAGCAACACTGGAAGCTTCCAAATCTCACCCTCATTCATTAGGGCCAGCCCCACATCCACTGCCCTACCTTGCACCTCCTTTACAACCCCATCCATGTATATATTAAACAGCCATGGAGACATCACACACCCATGTTTCAGTCCCACACTGAGATCAAAGAACTCACTCAGCTCACCATCCACTCGCACCAAAGCCCTAGCTCCCTCGTACATACTCTTCACAGCACTCAACAATTTCCCCTCCACTCCATATATTCTTAATACCTTCCACATACCTTGCCTATCTATTCTGTCATAAGCTTTCTCCAAGTCCATGAAGGCAGCATACACTTTCCTTCCCTTCTCTAGATACTTCTCCAATAAACATCTTAGAACAAATATCTGATCTACACACCCTTTTCCCTTCCTAAATCCCCCTTGTTCTTCTCCAACTAGCTCCTCTGTCATATGCCTAACCCTATCAATGAGTATTCTACCATATATTTTACCAGTCACACTAAGAAGGCAAATACCCCTATGGTTACCACATACTTCTCTCTCCCCTTTTCCTTTGTACAGAGGAACAATTATACCTGATATATAGTGTATATATATATATATATATATATATACTGTATATCTATCTATAGCCGAACGCCCTCATCCCGCAAAGGGTGGCTGCAGACAAAACGCTTCCAAGTCGCTCTGTCACCCACCATTTGACTGTAGTCTCACCAATCTAAAACCAAGGTTTGGGTGGGGTCTTGCGCTGGGTGCACCCATGCCATACTTCCTAAACGAACGATGAGTAGATTCTGTTATATATGTAATAGGCATCACAGATAGGTACACACATACTAATACAATATAAACGTAAGTATTCTAGCATATCAAAGGAAGGTAAACTAGTAATGCATATGGCTCTTGTACATCAATAAAGAAACGTGGCATACATATTTTACAGTGGTGTTGAAAAAAATGTAGTTACTTTTACCGACTTTCACGGTAGTTCTAAGTTGGGTAAGTAATGTAACAATTACGTTTATAATATAATTTGAAGGAATCAGTAGAACATACGCTATTTTCTTAATAGAAATAAATAAGTTAAAACACTCACGAGCGGCAACATCCAGGCCCATACTGGGAGTTAATCCATTGGAGGGAGATTTAAGCTTCTGTCACGTGCTTCCACTGTTCACTTTGTTATATATATAACTTAAATTATATTTATAACTTAAATTAGTTTGTCTTTACACACACACACACACACACACACACACACACACACAGAAGTGGGTGAAGTCATGTCAGGCCAGGTGGCGAGGTGTGAGCGGACGAACTCTAACGGTGTCAGGTCAGCCACTACGCAATCAGAGTATAGGAAACAAGGCAACGCTGTACGCCGGGAAATCCCCGGCTGGACTCCACTCAAACCTTGGTTTTAGATTGGTGAGACTATACCCTCCCCCCAACTCACTCTCCCCTTCCTCATATAACTTTCAACTCCATCCCTCCACCTCATCCTCGGTCTACCCCTCCCTCTCCCTCCCTCCACCTCACCTACATACACCCTCTTAGTCAGTCGTTCATTCTCCATTCTCACCACATGCCCAAACTACCTCATTGTATTTCTCCTAATCTTCTCAACCACATCCACATCCACCCCACAACGTTCCTTCACTTCTTCATTCGTCAACCTGTCCCTCCATGTCACTCCACATGCTCCTATAAGTATCTCATTTCAACTGCTCTCACTCTTGACTTGTTCCCCTCTTGTAAGGTCCACTCCTCGCTTCCATACGTCAGGGTAGGGATCACAGTACTACTCGTATCATGCAGTGACTTCTTAACTTCCATACTCACCTCCCTATTTCTCATCATTGCTTTCAGTGAACCATATATATATATATATATATATATATATATATATATATATATATATATATATATATATATATATATATATATATACACTAGTCACAGGCCATGCATGCGTGTTAATCTCTGGTGAGTCAAGTGGTGATACATGCATCCATCTCATTCAGCTGCTGTCTCCTGACCATCATGTAACGGCCTTCCCAACCACAGCCAATTAAGCAGTATATATTTCACGTCGATCTGATGGATATTACGACTTTAAATATTATTACAGGTTGAAGCAGTTATAATACTCAGGAAATTTCAAAGAATATGTTGTATAAACAAAGAAAAGAAAGAATATGAACTTACGCTCATAAATGGCTAGAATATGCATTTGCATATGCACATATGCCAGTGCATGATTATCCTAATCCTACTTATGAGTCTCTGTGAGATAAACTGAGAGAGTTAGACAGCGAGAGACACAGTATTATACACTGCACAACACACACACGCAGATGCTATTGACTGACCTGAAAAGGTCTAGGTCTGGTTTATGCTTCAATTAGTTTGTGACAAGCAGCCAGCATGTGCTTGAGCTTTAGGAAATATATCAAATTCACATTGACAGCTAACAAAGACTGATTTGTCTTAAAATCTGACATGCTTTAATGCCTTTTGGGGTTAAAAATACTAATGGTTGCCTAAAACAACGAAGAAATGGAATATTATACATACTTTGTATTCCATTCACAACATATCTACGATAAAATTAAGAATGTATGAGCAACTTTTCTGAGACGTATATGAGGTAAACATCTGATATTAGTCTGTGTTGCGATAGGGATGTTATAGATACCGAAGGGGGACGAGTCATTATATAAGGTTACGCGTTGGTGATGTCTATGTGTTTGTATCAGTCATGCATGATCACTGGACTGACTATTTTTCATCATGTAATGAACCATCACTTTACAGCTTGTTGCTGCTTCGTGTGTTCCCCTATCATAAAAAACAAATTCACTTAAAATCAAAGCAAATTATTTTACGACATTTAATGGCTACTATGGCTCTCCCCAACACTCCACTACCCCCACTTCCATCCCTCCCAGCACACAGCTACTCCCACTACATCCCATCCCTCACGTTCAACCCCTCCCACCGCACAGCTACCCCCACTACCCCCCCTAATCCCTCACCTACCCCGCACCTCCCACTCCTCCTTTACCCCCAACACTGTTACCAGATCAAATTATTTGCCGCTCCTGCTGCCTTCTACTCGGTGTCCCGCGCGGAAATTTCTCCAACTGTAGTTACTGCATTATCTGCAAACCAGCTGACTGGCAAGTGTGGGCTGGAGTACCGTGGTCAGGTAAGGAATAAATTGGCGGGCCGCTCATGCATAAGTTATTGTGAGCAAGAGAGTCGTGATAATTTCAGTGTACAGCACTTCTTTCCTAATCATAGTTCGCCAATAAATGCTCAAGATCTATTTCTTTAGTTAATCTTTCCATGCAGTTTGTGCATATTTACTGTATCATCTGTAAAACAGCTGAGTGGCGAGCGAGGGGTGGAGTGACAACAGTCAGGTTTAGAATAAACTGGCAGGCCGTAGGCATATACTGTACACAACTGTGAGCAAGGGAGTTGTGATATTTCTACTGTGCAACACGTCTTTACAAATCATTAGATCATCAATAAATACTCAAGGTTTATTTCTTTAGTTTATTTTTCCAAGTTTTTATGAATAATATTTAACAGAATGGACTTGCCAAGAAAAAGTAAGATATTGCAAGCTCGTTGGTTGTCGGACTTAGGTAGAAAACCGGACGGGTACCATACATTTTTCACCGATGAAAATCATGCCTTTTTTTCATGGATTTTGTTCGTCTTGCTTTTCTCGACCCTCTATCCTAAATACTTTCTGAGGAGTAAACGATGAAAATTAAACATAAAATTCAGTATAATATTGATACAGTACAGTATTACTATACATAATTTACAATGTACTCACCTAGTGTTGGCATCAATGGAGGGTAGAGTTGCACTCCATGAAGTACAGTACAGTGCACTTAATCCTGTGTGGTTTAATGGCAGTAATTAAGTGTAATTTCAAAATCTCAGTAAAGCACTATGACACGAAGCTCTGAGAGCCCACAAACTTTGCAACACAAACAAGTGATGCTTGGGAGGCCACAGAGTAAGTCACAGCACCAGGGTTTAGTCACCACATCGTCACAAGAGCAGAGCGCATAGATACGTCTCCATTATACGAGACCCATGAGAGAGAATGAGGGAGCAACGGTAGACTTGGCGTGTCGGGTGGGGCTGCTCCCATAACAAATTCTAATTGGCTGGTGCATTGTGGGCATTCTCATTGGCTGGTGCGTTGCAGGGTTTTCGCATGCACTGGTTGGCTACTATGTACGTGCCAGATGATATGCCTTGCCACTGAATATTGCAGAGAACTGCCGCTTTCTTCACGTTTCAGCACCGGATGTTGCATAATTTCGTCGTATATTGCTTTAAAAGAGCCAGGCCAACAATGCCAGGTATGGTATTGGGCCGGATACTGGGATGACGGATAATTGAGTTTACTTATATATATACTGTGTGTGTGTGTGTGTGTGTGTGTGTGTGTGTGTGTGTGTGTGTGTTATCCTTGTTGTAGTTTCAAGCTTGTATGGTGAGAATGACCTCTGTTGTTGTGCAATTTTTTCTTGTTTTAATTAATCAGTCATTCTCTTCACAGTCAGCCACTGATTATATAATTTTAAGATGACTTGTCGTCGCACTTTATACCACACCAGAAAGATCAATTTGTATGTATATGAATATGCAGGGTATCCTAATAAAAGTGTGCAAAACATTATGATGTATATCTTGAGCAGATTTTTAGTATGGTCTCTTTACTCAAACTTGGCCCAAAGTTCTCAACTTTCCATTGTGAATGCTGAGTCGCAATAAAAGTTAACCACTAGAATGTGATGCTAATCACGCAGAAGTGCCATGCGAATGATGTAGATTTGTTTGTTTGTTTGTTTTATTCTGCCTTTGAGTTACGTGAAGTAAGCTGAAAGAGAACGAAAATCTATGCAAGATAAATGTGAAAAGAGTAAAATAAGAGCAACATCAACACAAGACCAAACCTCATCCATAATGGAGCTACACCTGTCATTGTACTTACAGATGAATAACAAGAGAGACAGTTTTTGGCCATAAATCATCACATCAGTTACTATGTCCCCCCACAAGTTGGAGATCAAGCGCGTGGAAAAGGAAGGGCTAGGTTGCAGAACTCTGCCTCCCAAATCTTAAATCTGTAATGGTTATTTGCCTTATTGATCCTTGTGCAGTCGATAGGCATAAAAAAAAAGTTTTAACTAGCCTCCCTCTGTGTCCCCTGAAAGGGGGATGGTGGATTGAAGGATAGGGGAGACTTCAAACTGTAGTCGACTGGGTTCATATTCAGATAAACCTGGGGTTACAACTACTACTACTAACTTGCTTAATTGGCCCGTGTTGATATAGTATTTATCTTACAAGGAGAACCCAGTATTAACCTAAATTTTGATGTACTGACCTTGAACACAGCGTATAATTGTTTGCATGCTTTTGATGAAACGCTTGTGCTTTATTTCTTTGGCTCGATTTGTTATTCTACCTGTATGCATATCTGAAAGATAAGAAAATTGTAGGATGGAACTGCACCTAACCTGACATAATGATGGACCATCAATGCAGTTGGAGATAATTTTTGGGCCGAACAAAAGTCATAAGTCAAAAGGCAAGGACATCTCAAGCAGTCGTCATCCAATTTGGATAAATTTTTAATAGACTGGGTCAGGGACATGAAAGGGTGAAACGATTTTGAAAAACTGTCCTAGTTAGAGGTCACTGGGCATTGTCGAATGTTCAGCACTTTGAGTCAATTTTTATTAATTTTGGATCGAACTTGGTGGAAGGTTTTAAGATCAGCCTAGGATGAAATAATTATAATTTTAGAACAACAGGTCACTGGGTATTATAAACACTTTTGATCCAACCTGAACAACACTTGGTGGATGGATTAACTAAAGCTTAGGAAAGATTTGAGTATTTCAGGTCTGAGGGCAATCAGTCAAAGATTATTGCAGAAGGGAGGGATGATGTTTGGCCACAAGATTAGTGGGCACCTGTCCTGTTGGTGCATTCTGCTCATCATCATAGAAGCATCGTTATAAATCACATCAAAAACAATAGATAAGAAGCGGGGAAGGTGTTCAGTTCAGGCGGCTATACAAATATTTTTCAACAAACAATCACAAATACCCACTGATTGTGTTGGTGGACCTTTTGTCTTATCGTACGGACGCGCTGCTTTCTTTGAGTGCTTTCTCTTGTTTCTTGTTTCTCATCCTTCCCAATCCTTAAGAATACAGGGTAATGATATTGATGATGATTACATTAATTATAATAATAATAATAATAACAATAATAATAATAATATTATTATTATTATTATTAATAATAATAATAGTAACCAGAAGACTGAAACTGTCAGAGACAGTTGCTGATCTCCACCTATGAGAATATTGCTGAATGGTACAAAATCCATTTTATTACAAATAACTCAAAAACCGTCGGTCAAACTGCCACCAAGTATACAGACCTGGGCCAGGACCAGACAAAACTTGTATGGCCAAGAAGTGCTCATTTATGTTTTGTTTTTTTCCTTTATGGCAGAGCAATTGAAAAGTGGGGTGTCTGAAATATAATGTCACATATAAATGACCATCAATTTTGTTTTTCCATACAAATGGTTGGAAATAATGTTATCATGGGTTTCCTTCCATGTTCATGTATCCGTAATACTTCTGGAGTAAATCGAGGATGAAAATTCATGATTTTTGGACACATTTGAACTGACCTTGAAAAGTTTGCCAAAGTCACTGAAAATCCTTTTTTATAATAACTAAAAAGGGTTGGTCAAACTGCCACCGAAAAGTTTACAGACCTGGTCCAGAACCAACACGTGTAACAGTCTTCTCAGCGTTCCCTTCCTGAAGCTGCAGATTTTGGTCAGAGGCAGCAACCACTGCCAATTCATCACATTCTGGCAACGTTTGAGTCGTGACGACTGAGCAAAAAACATTCACACACCTACATCTGTCTCCACCGAGTAAATAAAATGTCTCCTGACATGTTATAGACGTAGAAATTAATAGAAGACAGTTCAAATAATAAAACAACACTGGTACTGTAAGCTAATGATAAGAATGTTGTATAACATTATACAACACTATAAATAAGAGCATCCCAATTAATAGGGAGGTATGTAACTAAATCAACATATATACAAAAGAGAATGATAAAACAGTTTTACATGTTATGCTGATGAATAATAAAACAATATTAATAATAAAGCTGGTTATACAGGATTTACAACGGTATTACTTAATTACTAAATAATGTTCACATAACTGGTTGTTTGTCTACATGTCTTCACACAAATGAGCATTGTATAGTTGACGTGGAGTGGGCTGTGGGTCGTCTGTTTCGTCCTGTCCCCACTCAAATTTCCCCATCTTCAGTATTAGGTTGCAATTTCATCAGGTCATTTTCAGATCAAGTTTCTCTGATTTCCTTGCTCCATGTATGGAGCATAGAGTCTTTTTTCCATACATTTAACACAGTAATGGACAAAAAACACTATGATAAAAAATCCTACTAAGGTGAATGCAATAAGAGTATATACGAAATGAGGATTTTAAAAATTGTGATGAAAGAAGTGATCTGAACACTCACAAAGTCAGAACTGTTTAGGTAGTTAATTATGTCAAGCTGAGGAGAAGTAATACTTACGTTATCAATAAGGAAAATACAAGAGATACTTATAGGTGCAAAGATTTGAACCTCATGTAAATGGATGGCATACTCGTAATGCTGACGTGCTAGGTATGTAAAGAGATAATTTGACTTGATGGAGCAATAGTCTACCCTAGGGCAGTGTAAAGACCAGAAGTTTTGAGTGACTTGACAGGAATATTCAGACAGGTAACACTGACATGTGAAGCTGTAAGAAATTAAAAGTAATGTGTATATGGTCTAAGTGAGTATGGAAAGTGTGTACTTTGGGGCCAGGGGGTGAAAAAACATGCAGAAACAATACAGGGTCTGTTCAGAAAGTATCCCACCGCATTTTTCTTTCTCACCAACCACCTGGAGGATAGCATCGGGGTTTTGTGTGGGGCAGTGCAGGACCTTCGTCCGCATGTGTGATTAATGCCAGCCACCATGAGTGACTCATTGACTGTCAGTCAGCCTGTGCTTGTGGTCCTGCAACTTCTGCGCGTCGCGTTCCCGTGCTCAGCACGATGACTGAAAAAGTCGAACAACGTTATTGCATCAAATTTTTGCCAAAAACTAGGTGATACCCGAGATGAAACTATCAGGAAGGTCCAGGGAGTTTCGGGGAATGAAGACATAGGGGTAAAGCAAATAAAGAAGTGAAACAATCGATTCTAAAAATGCCGAATGTCAGTCGAGGGCTATCCACGTCATGGGAGGCTATAAACCAGCAGGAGAACTGAAAATGTGAAGAAAGTCTACGACTTGGTCATGGAAAATCGTCATTATACTGTCAGGGAATTGCTAATAGTCTTTTAACAGACTATATGGGTATGCAGAAAGTTGCCACCAAGTTCGTTCCAAAGCTCCTTTCAAGTGAACAACAAGCTCTGCAGATGAACGTTCCTCAAGACATGTTGGAGTATGCGAATTGCGATGCAGACTTTCTAAGACTTTTACCACTGGAGGTGAGACTTGGGTGTATGGGTACAACCCAGAAACCAAAGCACAGTCGTTCCAGCGGAAGCATGCAGGGTCGCCTTAGCCAAAAAAAAAAAAAAGCATGGCACATCCACAGCAAGGTGAAATGCACTTGCATGTTGACTTTATTTTTTCCCACTACAGTGGTGTTGTGAATGACGAATATGCACCAGTAGGTCAGACTGTCAACAAACATTACACACCTCGACGTTATCCGCATTCATTGTGACGCAGTTCGGAGGGAAGAGACCAGACTTTTGAAGAGCGTCAACTTGGAATCTGCACCATGACATCACCATGTCCATTCTTTTTAACTGTTTCAGAAATTTTTGGCCAAGCACAACATCCCACAGGTCCGGCAGGCTCCCTATTCACCTCATATGGCTCAGTGTGTCTTTTAGTTATTCCTCAAGCTTAAAACTCTGCTGAAGGGTTCCCAGTTTGAGAGAGAGAAGAGATCATCTCGAACGTGATAAAGCACTTTTTTTTTTTTTTTTAAATAAGAGAACAGAGGAATGAAAAACAAATGAATAAAAAAAAATCATACGCCAGATTACTGGTGTCTTCTGTTCATAAAATATCTGTAACAGTTAGACTTGAACAGCTGTAGGTTGAAATTTGGAAGGAAACAACTCTGAGGAAGCGAGTTCCAAAGAGATGCAGTACGGGGAATGAAAGAATTCTGATAGGCAGAAGTTCTGCAATATGGCTGAGTGACATTTCCAGTCATGAGCGCTACCAGATGCCCGGGCAGCACGAGGGAAGGCATGGAGATGTGGCACCATGGATGCCTCTTCATCTGAGCATTTGCCATAAAAATATCTGTAAAATAATGCAAGGGAGGCAACATTCCTTCTTACTTGTAGGGGAGGTAGTTTATTTGTAATAGCAGGGTTGTTAATAATTCTAACAGCCATGTTCTGAATTTTATCTAGTAGTTTTAATGCGATCTCACCACATTCATTCCACAAAGGTGAGCAATATTCAAGCTGAGAGCGCACATGGCTCTTATAAATTATAGCTAACTGCTCGTCAGTGAAGAAGTTACGGACTGTACATTAATCCAAGTTTCTTTGAGGCGGTTATAACAAGTGATCTAACATGAGAGGTCCAGGTGAGGGCATTGTTAAGTGAGATGCCCAGAATTTCAATGCTTTTGGAGATGGGAATATAAGTAGTATTGATGGTAATATACGAATCTGGCAATATCTCTCTATTAGTAAATTGTATATATTTAGTTTTACTAGAATTAAATGAGGCAAGGTTGATTTGTCCCCATTCACTGATCGTAGATAGGTCTTGATTTATGGGGATGGCTGTACTGAGTTGATAGGTAGATATTAGATTTTGTAAATGGGTGTCTGAGTGTGAATGAACTATGTAGTGTTGTGCCATCTGCATATGAGTGGATGGGATTGTGGGTGACAGATTAGAGATCATTAATATGAACCAGGAACAGGGTTGGAGCCAGAACTGATCCCTGCAGCACGCCGGCGTTAATTGAGTGGATATTGGAATATCCATCATCTACTTTTACTCTTATTTTCCTGTCACTGAGATATGAGGAGATCAAAGGAACAAAAGACATTAGTCCATAGCAAGGGAGTTTGGGCAGCAGGGAACGGTTCCATACTCTACCGAAAGCTTTAGAAATATCAAGGGCTACTGCATGAGTTTCTCCATGTAGGTCAATTGATTGATGGATGGTATGAGTTAGGAGATTCAGTATGTCAATGGTGGATCTTTCATGGCGAAAACCATATTGTCTATCACTAATTAAGTTGTTGGATTCAAGATGTTTAACAATGTGCTTATTAATTAAAGATTCAAATACCTTACCAAGAGAAGATGTGACTGCTATTGGTCTGTAATCAGAGGGGTCAGAGGAACTTCCTTTCTTTGGAATTGGGTGGATATTGGTTTCTTTCCATGAATCTGGGAATGAAGAAGTACGTATGCATAGTCTGAATAATTTAGGTAGAACAGAGGCAAGTTCAGGGGAACACTTTTTCAAAACAATTGGCGGAATTCCATCTGGGCCTGGAGCTTTGTTGGTAAGTAAATTGTCTAGGATGGATTTTACGTATCTTGTCTGTATTTTAAGTGGAACAATTTCGGGAGAGTCAAGTTCTAGTCCTGGGACGTTCTGGCTGGCATCGTCCATGGTAGAATTTCTGGCAAATATCTGGCTTCGCACGTGGGTCATTTGTAATGTTGCCATCTGAAGATATCAATGGGGGAATGGATAATGTTTGTTAAAGTTATTATTGAAAGAATTAAGAGTTGATCAGAATATTCTATTGTCACTAGGGTTGTTAAGTAGTTTTGATGCTTGCTTTTGAAGAAAGTTTGATTTAGCTAGATTTATTACATCTTTTGCATGATTTCTAGCGATGTTAAATTGAGAGAGTTATTCAGATGTTTTTTATTTTAAGTAAGAGTTATATGCTAATGACTTTTGGGCTGTTGCCCTAGCACAGTTGCCATCAAACCATTTTGGAGAGTTCGGTATCTCAGGAGATACCGAAAACCGACTTTTAAAAATGTTTCAGGCAGTAGAAAAAACGTTGCCAAGTGAGAAGGGCCTACTATGAGGTGGATTAGTGTCCCAGCTCAACAGCTTAGATAATTTTTTTTTTTTTTTTTTTACAGCCTAAGGTCGGATACTTTCCGAACAGACCTCGTAGTCTTGACTCAAAGGTTTCGGACTAAGGCATTCTCACAAGAGACAGTTGTGATAGGAAGGACATTAAAGAGAAATGCTGGACAAAAGACGAAGGGATTGAGCAACGGGCGAACTCGAGTGTAAGAGACCTGACGTGACGAAGGCCACAGACATATGGTAGTAAGATAGATAAAAGAATTTAGAATGTGCAGATGCAGTGTAAAGGGTCATTGAAAGGTTGAGGGAAGGGAATTAGTTACAGGAGATCAGTGGTGACTGCAGAACGCACAGGAATATAGACCATGATAGTCCTGGAAAGGAAGGTAGCTTCTGGTACAGGATAGTACAATTTAAGATTTTAGAAAAGACAGCTAGGATCAAGACTAAAATTACTGAGGGCCCATTCCAAAACTAAACGAAAATCTGACATCGGGACAAGCTCTAGGGTAACGTGACCATTGACAGCCTCTACTGACAGGTGAATAAAATCCTCTACTTGTACCATTAATGACTGGAGGGACAGAGACAATGATTCAAGATAAAAATTCACATCCAATGTTTCTGTGACATTTTTCTCATTACTCAGTCTCTCTAAAACATACGAAAATTTATTCAGTTTGGCAGCCATTTCATTGATATGCGTGACAATAATTTCTTAGTAACTTATGGTGGAGATTTAGCAACCTATCGTGTGCCTCCAAAACTGAAGCAAATTTTTCTAATTGTTCATGATATGCTGATAATTCACTAGATGTAGCTAAGCCAAAAACACCACCAAGGACTTTGCCACCAAGATCAAAGAGACCTCGTTTTACATGTGAATGTGATCTTCCTACAGTTCCACTATGATGTAGGGAGGCATTTAAACCAATGAATTGTTTCTCGATCCAAACAATTTTCTACTGAAGAGGTTGATACAGTGCAACCCAAGAAGATCCATTCACATGACTGTTTACCAAGGAAGCGAATAGAGCTCATATGGCGGACAGAGGACTATCAAATTTTGGAAGTTCTTGTGTAACTCTCATCAAAGATAATAACGGACTGATATGATGTCCTACACTAACATTACTTGTCCACAGGGCCTAACCAATGCCCCTGGGAGGAGGACTCAATCCCTATCCTCATCACCCAGAGATGATCCAAACGCAGCAGAGCCAGAAAGGCTGGCCACATTCTACAAAACATCTTACCTACAAAAGGAATCTGGATTAATGTTCAAATCAGCAAAGTGGTCCTGACAGGTGGAGAAACAGACGCAAGCAACAGTGGGTCGAGTTGCTGAGCGAATCTTTTGTCTGAACTCATTAACAGGTAGAGTGGAAGGTGAATGGATAGTAAGGGCTGAAGGAGGAGAAGGAAAACATGCTTTATTTTTGCGATTTTCCTCCCACTCGAAGTACCTGGGAGTTCCCTTACGATCATCTGCATAAACCCATTTACTTTCAGATGACAACAAGTCTTTAATTTCAATTTTGTTACTGTTTCAAGATATCACGCTGTATGGGCCCTTAAGTTTGTCATTTAAATTAGAAGTACGAATATGTGAACGAGCAAACACTAAATCCTCAACGTTAATACTATGTGAGGTAGGGCTATGCTGGCGATGCAACACGTTCTCCTTAGGTCGTGTCCACACGTGTGCTCGAACAAGTGCTGGCAGCATATAAGCAACACAGTAACGAACACGCTGCAAACATGTTGGGAATAGCAGCGTCCGGATCATGTTGGCAATATCATGATGAAGTCTCAGCTGCCTCGTATGGACACACTTATCCCATTGCCTGTGCTGCCAGTGTTCGAAGCTGCACTGACACATGTTTGCATATATCTGTCCAAATACTGCAGCAAATATGTTCCCGAACATGATGCCTGCCGTGTTGCCAACATACGTTGGAGAGCATGTGTGGACGCGCACTTAGACTAAGCCAGAGTAGCCTTTGAATACTGATGTGTTTTCTGAACGTCTGTCAGTTTCACTTTCACGGTATCTTCCAAGTTATAGAGTGGACTAGGTTTTGATAATATCACTGAATCGGGCAAAGATTTATCGAAGCCATCCCAACATCATCCCAACAGGTGCTTTGAGAACTTAAGTACCTCAAACACTCCAACACCTTACGATTTTGCCTTTCAACAGGGCCACTGTAAGCCGGAAGGTTGGGTATAACATTACGTTTATTGATGATATACTGCTTACAAATCACAG
Organism: Coenobita brevimanus; assembly: GCF_032717465.1. NCBI lineage: Eukaryota > Metazoa > Arthropoda > Malacostraca > Decapoda > Coenobitidae > Coenobita > Coenobita brevimanus. The sequence goes on along the minus strand of NC_136968.1, from coordinate 23,069,052 downwards.
CAAGAAGACTACTGTTGAAGGTCAAACCATTATCGGTAATACTGATTCATAGCGTTGTGAACAGACGGATAACATGATCAATGAAGGCACGTGCAACATTCTTAGCAGTCTTGTCTTTGATAGCCACGAGAATACAGTAACGTGAGAGGTGACCAACTGCCGCAAGCAAATACTCTGAATCTACTGCGTAAGAGGCAACTTAAGGAGATCAATAGAAACAGTTCCTCATAGTGATAGTTAAACTGGATATAGTAAAAGTGGAGTTGGTGATCCGGTTGACCCTTTATTACGATTACAAGGAACACCGGAATCACAGTGAACATTGATGTCCTTATGCACTGTATACCAATAAAATGAAGGACGAGCTTATCTCAAGCACCGATCTTTTCCCGGATGGGAAGCATGAGGTGTGTAACAGATGATGTAGAGTACTGCAGGTATTAAATCAGTGGAAACAGCAAGTTGGCTTATCTCTCTAGTAGGTATGTCCCTAATGATAAGGGATGTCTTCCAGTACAAGATATCATTGTCTAACATGAGATCATCTGCTACGACGGGCAGAACAGGTACGGTCGAAGCGTCTTCTGATCGTAGGAAATAAATAGCCTTAGCCCACAGAGGGACAGTGCGCTGACAACAATAGACAATGTCTGAGGTTAGAATGGTGCATGAACTTCACTTGGTTGATATGACGAGACTGCTGCGGTTACATGACCTGACCGAACATCTGCAACTACATAAGATGTACCACATGCGTCCTCAGAGGTTGGGCTGAAGTATTGGATAATAACTGAACATCGAGCTAGACGTCCGGTAAGATTTTTTTCCTTTGAATAAATCCCAAAGTGGGAGATGATCTGTTTGGATATGCGCTTGATGTCTGTTGATTATTTCCATGAAATGTCTGAGAGACCAGACAACAACTAAACCCTTCAGTCAGTAACACTGTATTTACGTTCATCGGCACTGACGGCATGACCAGCATACGCTGTTACATGTTTCCTCTTTGCATGATCAGCTTGCATCAATACTGCGTCAAGGCCTACACCAGATGCGTCTTTACAAAGAAGAAAACGTTTCTTATAATCAGGGAATGCCATGACAAGGACATTAGTAAGTGCTGTCTTTAATGTTTCAGAAGCATGAGACTGGTCATTAATCCAAACAAACGGTTATAGGATTATTTTTTTTTAGTGATTTAGTAATAGGGGAGGCAATCTGTACATAAGCTTGGATAAATCACCGATGGTAGCCACTCAGCCCAAGGAAACTCCTAACATAATGAGCACTGGAGGGTTCTGGGAAGTTAGCAACTGTTTTAACATTGTCATCTGAAGTAGGAATTCCCTCAGCATGAACCACACGTTCAAGACATTTAATTCTCTTACGCAGGAAGTTGCATTTGCTGAGCTTAACTTTTAAACCTGCTATTTGGGGGTGATCAAAAACTTGCTATAGTTTTAATAAGAATAAGAATAAGAGTGATACCACCACCACCACCACCAACAACAACAACGACGACAACAATTTAAATAATAATAATAATAATAATAATAATAATAATAATAATAGATAATGGCAGAAACAAAGGTTTCCACCTATGGTAATAATTGGAGATCAATAATAATGATGATTATACTGTCTTGCTACAAATATTCATTTTATTATCTCTGCCCACGAATATGGACGGACTTTATATTAACCCGTCTCTGTTTGTCTGTTTGTGTAAAATATATCTCAGAAAGTTGTTGTCGGATTTCAATTAAATCTTTAGGACAGGTGGTCAGTCGGCCAACGAGAGTGGATTAGATTTTAAACTGGATCTGCATCAGTTAAAGAAATAAATCATAAAGTCAATTGGCGTTGATGGAGGGATGTGAGGCTGTGTAACAAGACAGACTAAGACTGTAGAACTGATTTTGTATGTGCGCCCATTAAAGTATTCACCTGGTGAGAAAAAAGAATGACAGCAGTAAATCTTAAAATATGCATTGGCGGAGGTATACACTCATATTTTCTAATTCTCTTTGTATAGTTGTATTTTCTCCGTTCAGTTCCACACCAAAACCTTGTGATCCTTTTAATTGAGATCTTAAGGACAGTGCTCTGTCCGTCAAGTGATTAAACTCGCCACACCTGCACAACACCACGGTTTCTAATCGCTCAAAGAGGCTCTCTCACCTAGGAGTGTTGAGATGAGAGGTTTAACAAAATCATCAGACGGGAACTCCTTTTTCCCAACAGAATCCATATACTTGTTTTCAGATGTATATCCTCACTGAGAGGACCAGGACTGATACACACACATACACACACACACACACACACACACAGGGAGTCATCAGATGCAGACATCCGACATCGGCGCTCCGTACCAAACCAACACGGCAAGTGGCATTACCTAAATTAGTATCTTTGTATGAGTCAAGCTCTGTACCAGGTTAGACTAAATGATTTTTCATTATTAAAAGGAAAAAAATAATAAGTTTAAACAAGACTTGTTCAAACAGAGAAGAGAACCACGAGGAAAAAAAATGCGCTGAGTCAGCTGGATTTGTTTAGACTACAGCAACGCGGGGAAAGTGTACATGCTCTGTTCTTTTAGTATTGCAAAATGGATACATACTTTAGTAAAACAAATTTGGAAAAGAAAAGGGATAAAAGTAAAAAGCAAAATGACGATTTCTACCAAGAACTGATTGAAGTGGAGACTCACAATAGACTGGTTGAACGTGTACACAAACTAGAAATGGCTTTCAAAAACGAAATTGATGAAATAAAGAAGCAAATGCACTTGCAAAAGGAAGAGATAGAAAACTAGGAAGGGAGGCCAATAAGAAAGACACAACCATCAGTGAACTAACAATGGAATTGAGTACGCTTAGGAAGAAAGTGAGTGAAATGGCAAGTACAGTAGTCAATCACGAGAGTGTTATGGAAGAGTTCAAAAATGACACAGAGACAGTTAGGCAAGCAAGCAGTCTTATGGACCAGAGCAGTGATATTGAGGAGAAGATAACACAGGTGAATGAAGCTGTGCAAAGCTACAAAAATGATGCAGAAACCACGTATGCTGGAATGGTGAAAGTAAAAAAAGACTTAGAAACAAGGGTGGAGGAAAAAAGCATTAAAAATGAAGTGAAAAGAATAATCCAAAACAATACAAAGTTAGTCAGAGATTCAGTAGAGATAAACAAATCTATAGTAATCACTGGTATAGAAGAGGAAGGAGTAAAAAACAAGATCACGAGACAAAAAGGAGATGGCAAATGTAATGAACTTACTGAAAGAAGTATCAGAGGAAATCTGTTGTAAAGACATAGAGGAACACAAAAGGTTAGGGAAATACGAGAAAAGTAAGACAAGACCTCTAAAGGTGACTTTCCAGAGTGTAAACACTGTGGAAGAGATACTAAAAAATGCAAACAATCTTATGGAAAGAGGAGTTATGTATGGATAAAAAGATGCCTAACACAAGAGGAACTGGAATTACTGAAAGACAAAAGGGAGGAAACAAAAACAAAAAATGAGGGAAGATCATAAGAGGAGAAGAAGAATTTTTTTTTTACAAAGTAATAGGATTGCAGGTACGAAAGTGGTACACAAACAGGATGGAAGAAAAAGGAGGAAGGTAGTAAAACCATGTCATGACAAGTATATAAACAAAATGATAAAGTTGATGTACTCAAATGTGGATGGAATGGTATCAAAATTACTAGAGATGAATGATTATGTCAGAGAAAATGAACCACAAATAATATGCCTAACTGAAACAAAAGTAACACCAAGAATATCCAATGACATACTAAACTTAGAGGAATACAATATATGGAGAAGAGAAAGAAATTTTAAAAAAGGAGGAGGAATTATAATATTAACTAAGAAAAATCTAAAATTCAAGGAAATAAACCTAGATATACCATCACAAGTAGAACTGATTGCAGTAGAGATCAACACATCTGAAGGTAAAGTAATTGTAGCCAATTTGTACATGCCACCCAGATCAAACACATGGGAAAGAGACGAATATGAGGACCTGGCAGAGAGTACAATTCAAAGTATGAGAACATTACTACATAAAATGGAAGAGAAATCGGAAAGAATTATACTAACTGGGGATTTCATTACAAATATAAATTGGAATACTCTAGATATAATTAGCCAAGAAAGCTGTTGGGACCAAAAGCTCCTGGATCTAGTACAAAAGTTTTTCCTAACACAACATGTGAGGGAAACCACCAGAAAAAGAGGACTTGATGTACTTTCAGTGCTAGATCTAATATTTACTAGGCAAGAAAATGATATTGACAGTTTAATATATCACCCTCCACTCGGCAAAAGCGATCATGCAGTACTAAATTATAACTTCAGGATAGCATATGACACAGTAAACAACAATGACAGTTACAAAAAGAGCCTAACTATAAAAAAGGAAATTATCAAGACCTAAAGAAGTATGTCTTAGAAGTTGATTGGGAAAATGAGCTTAGAGGACAAGATTTAAATGCTGTATATAAAAAATTCTGTGAATTTTATGAAATAGGAGTCCAGAAGTACATCCTACAGCACAAAGAAGCAGATAAGAAAATATAGAAATGGTTCAATACAGAATGTAAAAAATCAAAAGAAAAAAGGGATTTGTTGTGGAATAGATACAGAAGACACAATAGTGAAAGGGCGTATAATAATTACAAACAGGCAAGAAACGACTATACAAGAATAAGGAGGGAAGCCCAAAAACAGTTTGAGGAGGATATAATAAATAAAAGTAGTGATCAACCAAAGCTGTTTTACAGCTATATCAGAAGCAAAACCAAAGTAAAAGATATAATACAATCCATTACGGACGAGGGAATCACTTATACACAAGAGAAAGATATTTGTGAAGCACTAAATAAGAATTTCCAATTAGTTTTTACAGAAGAAAAAAATTTTGAGAGGGACATGTGGAACAGGCATGTCCACACATACTACCAGATATACAAATAGCAGAAAAAGTAATACAGGAGGAGTTAAGTAGATTAGACAGAGGAAAAACAAGTGGTCCTGATGAAATTTCATGTAGGGTATTACGAGAATGTGCAAAGGAGTTAAGTAAACTATTAATTTAAATTTTCAAGAAATCCTTGAGTCAAGGTAAACTACCTGATATTTGGAAGAAAGCAAATATTGTCCCCTTATTCAAGAAAGGAAATAGACAAAATCCACTCAACTACCGACCAGTATCACTGACCAGTGTTGTAAGCAAGGTATTAGAAAAGCTTATAAGAAAAGCTTGGGTAAATCATCTATAAGAACACAGTATGATAACAGAAAGACAGTTTGGTTTCAGAAAAGGAAAATCATGTGTTACTAATCTGTTGAGCTACTATGACAGAGTAACAAACACAATACAGGAAAGGGAAGGATGGGTGGACAGTATCTATTTAGATTTCAAGAAAGCTTTTGACACAGTACCACACCAAAGACTTTTATGGAAACTGTACCATCAAGGAGGAATTCGAGGCAAACTGTTTTGTTGGATGCAAGACTTCTCATAGAAAGAGAAATGAGGAGAGTACCAAGAGGAAACTACTCATCATGGAAAGAAGTGACTAGTGGAGTACCACAGGGTTCAGAGCTGGCACCAATCATGTTTTTAGTGTATATAAATGATATAAACAGTAACACTGGAAATGAAAGCTATCTGAATATGTTTGCAGATGATGCAAAAATACAAAGGAGAATTACTAGCACAGACTCTTCTAAGGAGCTACAAGAAGAATTAAACTTCATGAATGGAGTAGTACATGGGAAATGGAATTCAATGTGGACAAGTGTCATGTAATCAAGTTTGGTAAAAATGGAAAAAGACCTGATTGGGATTATAAGCTAGGAAATAAAACCCTATACACATCAGAAAGAGAGAAAGACCTAGGTGTGATTATCAATAACAGACTATCTCCGGCTGACCACATCAGCGAGAAGGTACGGAACATGTATACACTGCTTGCAAATATGAGAATAGCATTCACATACATAAATGAAGACATGCTAAGAAGGATAATAACATCATTCATTAGACCAACCCTGGAATATGCATCAGTAGTCTGGAGTCCTCATCTCAAAAAGCATATAGACAAGATTGAAAAAGTTCAAAGGGCCGCTACAAGATGGATACCAAGCTTAAGGGACCTAAGCTACGAAGAAAGACTTTTTTTTTTTTTTTTTTTTTAATAACAGAACGGAGGAAGGAAAAACAAATGGAGAAAAAAAATAATCCATACACCAGATTACTGGTGTCCTCTGTTCATAAAATATCTGTAACAGTTAGACTTGAACAGTTGTAGGTTGAAATTTGGAGGAAAACAACTCTGGGGAAGCGAGTTCCAGAGAGATGCAGTTCGGGGAATGAAAGAATTCTGATAGGCAGAAGTTCTACAATATGGCTGAGTGACATTCCAGTCATGAGCTCTACCAGATGCCCGTGTAGCACGAGGGAAGGCATGGAGAGGTGGCACCATGGACGCAACTTCGTTTGAGCATTTGCCAAAAAAAAAAATCTGTAAAATAATGCAAGGGAGGCAACATTCCTTCTTACTTGCAGGGGAGGTAGTTTATATGTAATGGCAGGGTTGTTAATGATTCTAACAGCTTTATTCTGAATTTTGTCTAGTTGTCTTAATGCAACCTCTCCACAACCATTCCACAGGGGTGAGCAATATTCAAGCTGAGAGCGCACATGACTCTTATAAATTATAGCTAACTGCTCATCGGCGAAGAAGTTACGGACTCTGTACAATAATCCAAGTTTCTTTGAGGCGGTTTTAGCAAGTGATCTGACATGAGAGGTCCAGCTGAGGGCACTGTTAAGTGAGACACTAAGAATTTCAATACTTTTGGAGGTGGGAATATTAGTAGCACTGAAGGTAATGTACGAATCTGGCAATATCTGTCTATTAGTGAACTGTATATATTTAGTTTTACTAGCATTAAAAGAGACAAGGTTGTTTTGTCCCCATTCACTGATTGTATATAGATCTTGATTTATGGAGATGGCTGTACTGAGTTGAGAGGTAGAGATATTAGACTTTGTAAATGGATGTCTGAGTGTGAATGAACTATGTAGTGTTGAGTCATCTGCATATGAGTGAATGGGATTGTGAGTGACAGATAAGAGATCATTAATATGAACCAGAAATAGGGTTGGCGCCAGAACTGATCCCTGCAGGCACGCCGGCGTTAATTGAGTGGAAATTTGAATATACATCATCTACTTTTACTCTTATTTTCCTGTCACTAAGATAAGAAGAAATCAAAGGAACAAAAGACGTTAGTCCATACCAAGGGAGTTTGGACAGCAGGGAACGGTGCCATACTCTGTCGAAAGCTTTAGAGATATCAAGAGCTACTGCATGAGTTTCTCCAAAAAGATCAATTGATTGATGGATGGTATGAGTTAGGAGATTGAGTATGTCAATGGTGGATCTTTCGTGGCGAAAACCGTATTGTCTATCATTAATTAAGTTGTTGGATTCAAGATGTTTAACAATATGCTTATTAATTAAAGTTTCAAATACCTTACCAAGAGAAGATGTGATAGCTATTGGTCTGTAATTGGAGGGGTCAGACGAACTTCCTTTCTTCGGAACTGGGTGGATATTGGCTTCTTTCCATGAATTTGGGAATAAAGAAGTACGTATGCATAGTCTGAATAATTTAGCTAGGACAGAGGCAAGTTCAGGGGAACACTTTTTCAAAACAATTGGCGGAATTCCATCTGGACCTGGAGCTTTGTTGGTAGGTAAATTGTCTAGGATGGATTTTACAAATCTTGTCTGTATTTTAAGTGGGGCAATTTCGGGAGAATCAAGTTCCAGTACTGAAACATTCTGGCTGGTATCATCTATGGTAGAGTTTCTGGCAAAGGTACTAGGAAAGATATCTGCTTTCCCAACACTGCAGGAGAGAAGGAAAATAGGTGACATGATAATACTATATAAGTGCATAGCAGGGAAGGAGAAAATAGACATAAATGATTACTTAACATATGGAGAAGCATCAGCAAGAGGACACTGCAAAAAACTGCATAAGAAGAGAGGTGATAAAGACGTAAGGAAATTCAGTTTCCCAAACAGAGCAATTGATCAATGGAATGCACTACCGAATGAAACAGTGTGTGCCAAAACAATTCACAGATTTAAGGATATGTACCGTAAATATGGTTTAAGACACGGGACAGTACGAGCTTGACTCATTCCTGTAAAGATACAATTAGGTAAGAACACACACACACACATTCAAATGGCGACATAACCACCAGACTAAAAGGCCTCGGCCTTTTTCATGGCAGGGGCTGTAAGGCAGGTATAAATAAACGAAGACCAACTCGAGTGCGCCCCACAAGTAGAAAAAAAAGAAAAAAAACAGACTGTTACTGTGACACCACGGAACTTCATTAACGTACCTCGCCTGTGGTTTGATTTGCCCATCTTATTCCTACTGAACTTGACATCATTGTGCAAAACGATAGACGAACTAGTGTTGGCAGTTAAATCTATTGGTGCTGATGTGTGTGTCACAGAAGAATGGCAAATAGTACCTGAACTGTGTCATAAAGAAAATTTTACTCCGTTCCACCACTTTAGAAATGATCAAAGAGGTGGCAACTTAGCGTTGTTTGCTCGGGACAAATATCGTTCCCAACACCTTAATGTGGATGTCCCCAAAAGAATCGAGGTCCTGTGGGTCAGATAACCCCCCCCCCACCGACTCACCGCCTCCATCATCTACTGGCTGGTTTATTATCCACGACGTGCAACATCTCAGGCAGTGCTGACTGATCTCATCATTAACCCGCCCCATCCCGTCGACGTATGGGTACGTTGCAATGATTTGCATTTGCCAGTCCCGGCGACGTACCAGTACGTCGTGCAATTGCAAAGTCCCTAATCTGCACAATTTTCAATTTTCGCACGTGATTTTTCGTATGTATGCACGGGACACCTTCCTCTATTCCTCTACAAGATGCCAAGCAGGGACAATGCCTTACACTGCATAACCTCCCCACTCCCCCCCTCATGCCATTGTCTTGGCAAAGGACCTGTTACCAGTGACCTTCCTAGTAAAGATACTCAGGGCCAGAGTGATTCCCCAATCGATGACAATGTAGAGGACAATGTTTACATAGCATTAGAAGAAGAAACAGCCAGAAATAATGATCAGGTAATGTGGCAAAAAAAGGTCAGGTATGGTGATTAGTTGGTGAGTGAAACAGTGCTTATAATGCCTTTATTACTGCTTGAAAACCAATATACTCACATACTACATATACATTCGTATCAAGTAAATAAATAAATACCGTTTATGAGTGGATAAAATAGTTACCCTCCCATAGAACTTGTTTTCTTTGGTGCCAGCATGTTAGAAAACCCACTCAGGTAAGGAGGAACTCCTACCTGGATTGGGCACTTTAAACATCAGGTGAGCGATTTCTCTATGAATTTTCGATGTTTCTCACCAAAAGCGAAGGTTTTAGCCAAAAAAAAAAAAATCGAAAATACCTCGGGACCGGGGGATGTCGGAGGTGCAGAAAACCTCGGGACGTGACGGGTTAACAACCGTGATGGTCTACTGACCAGGTATGAGTCAGCAATAGTTGTGATATGTGGGGACTTCCACGAAATCGACACAGAGGTAATTGCAAGACGGATTATCCCTCACCCAAGTCGTCAATTTCCATACCCACAACCAGTGTCCTCGACATAATCATTGCTGACCTGTCAGATCAGTACCTACCGCCACAACCACTGCTACCCGTGGGAAAGTGTACTCACCTCTCTATCGTGTGGACCCCTACCCCCACCACCACGTACCACTGACCCCCTACAACCAAGAAGTGCAGGCCTACACCTGACTCATTAATGCTGCAAGTAACCCATACAACCAAGAAGTGCAGGCCTACACTTAACTCATTAATGCTGCAAGTAACCCATACAACCAAGAAGTGCAGGCCTACACTTAACTCATTAATGCTGCAAGTAACCCCCTACAACCAAGATGTACAGGCCTACACTTGACTCATTAATGCTGCAAGTAACCCCCTACAACCAAGAAGTGGAGGCCTACACTTGACTCATTAATGCTGCAAGTAACCCCCTACAACCAAGATGTACAGGCCTACACCCGACTCATTAATGCTGCAAGTAACCCCCAACACCCAAGATGTGCAGGCCTACACTTGACTCATTAATGCTGCAGTTTGGTCAGTGGTTAGTGTGTTATCCGTGGACTGAGGGATTAACTGCCAATGATGTAAACACCAAATGGAAGAACTACTCAACCACCATCAACGAAGCTTACCATCACTTCTTCCGTGAGGAAATAATGACAGTTTACCCGTCATGATCATCGATGAATCATGACAAATCATGCCAGAAACAGTAGATGAGAAGCGGAGAAGGTGTTTCAGTTCAGGCAGCTAAACATATATTTTTCTACAATTTTTCTGTACCATCCTCGAAAAGCACAAATGCCAACTGATTGTGTTGATGAACCTTTCGTCTTATCATACGGACGCACTGCATTCTCTGAGTGCTTCTTCTTGTTCTTCTGTTTCTCATCCTTCCCAGTCCTTAGGGATATAGGGTTATGATGATGATTAGCATGATGATGAACATGATGATGATGAGGAGAAGTAGGAGGAGGATTATATCAATAATAATAATAATAATAATAATAATAACAATAATAACAATAACAATAACAATAATAATAATGTCACTCATCTTAAATGTTAGGACCAACTTGCCTAACCTCGGGTTACTACGTTTCTCATGGGGCAACGTAGATCTGGATGATGAATGGATGGATGGATAATAATAACTAGAAGTCTGTAACTGTCAGAGACAAGAGACAGTTGGTGATCACCTATGAGAATATTCCTGACTGGCACAAATTCCTTTTTTTTTTTTTTTATAACTCAATAACCGTTGGTCAAACTTCCACCAACAAGAACTCAGACCTGGGCCAGGACTAGACAGAACTAGTAGGGCCAAGACATGACTCTTTTTTTTTTTTTTTTCCTGTATGGAAGAGCAACTGAAAAGTGGGGTGTCAGAAATATCATAATGCCACATATAATTGACCATCAAATTTTTCCGCACAAATGGTTGGAAATTAGTTTTATCATGGGATTTCCTTCCATGTTCATGTATATATAATAGATCTGGAGTAAATAGATCTAGAGTAAACTGAGAATGAAAATTCATGAATTCTGGACATTTTTGGAGCTGTGACCTTGAAAAGTATGCCAGTCACTGAAAATCCTTTTTTATAATTACAAAAAAAGGGGGGTTGGTCAAACTGCCACCAAAGAGTTTACAGACCTGGTCCAGAACCAGGCAAAACTTCTAGGGGCATGAAGTGCCTCATTTATATTTCTGTTTTTCCTGTATGGAATACGAATTGAAAAAAGGAGGGTCTGAAATATCGAAATGTCACGCATGAATGACCTAAAATTTTTATCTGCACAAATGTTTATAAATTAATTTTATCATGGGGTTTCTTTCCATGTTCATGTATCTATCATAGTCTTGGAGTAAATTAACTGAGGTATAAAATTCATGATTTATGAACATTTTTTGACCTGTGACCTTGAAAAATTGGTCATGGGCAATGAAACTGGGTCAGTCTCATATGGTCATCGTGCTGTACATCCTCATTAAATAGGATGAAAACCGCAGACGGAGTGATGGAATACTACTACTACTGCTACTACTACTAATAATAATAGTAGTAGTAGTAGTAGTTGGTCTATTGTTTTGTTTTCCCGTAGATATACTCGTACCAACAGGAATTCGGGTTACTCATATCTAAGACACCGTACTACTGCAGGACACTTTTGGGGGTAGAGTTGTGTTACTCTCTCGGTGTCTAGTAATTCTCTGTCTCCGAAAATCATTTAGATAGAAGTGGGTGAATTTCCCTTTTTACACAGTGCTATGACGTAGCGCTGACATATGGAACTGTCAGGTGTGTACACTAGCTCCAGAACGTATCAGTGCAGGCACTGCAGGGTGTGATCGACGACTACCGAAAAGATTCGTTCAACTTTTTTTTATAATAGATAATGAATGGAGGAAGGAAAAACAAAGGGGAAAAAAATTAAGTCCATGTGCCTAAAGGCATCGTCCATTCATAAAATACCCACAACAACTGGACTTGAACTGAAGTGGATCAAATATTTGTGGGAAACAACTCCCAGGAAGCGAATTCCAGAGAGTAGTAGTTCTGGGGATAAATGAATTTTGATAAGCAGAGGTTCTGCATTGCGGGGTAGAGAGTGTGAATTCATGGGCGCTCCCAGCTGCCCGAGTATTTCGGGAGAAAATGTGAAGGGGAGGAACAATTGAAGCCAGTTCGTCTAAACACTTACGGGAAAAAATCTGTAAAATAATGCTAAAGAAGCAACATCTCTACATACTGATAAAAGAGGAAGGTCTTGCGTGATGGCAGGGTTATTGATTAATCTAATGGCTTTATTTTGAATTTTGTCCAACTGCCTCAGTGCAACCGATCCACATCCACTCCACAGTGGTGAACAGTATTCGATCTGAGAACGCACATGACTTTTGTATATTGTGGTCATCCCCTCGTCAGTGAAGAACTCACGAACTCTGTACATAAGTCCCAATTTTTTGGAAGCATTTTTAGCAAGGGATTTAACATAAGCTGTCCAGCTTAGGCTGAGGTTTAGAGTAACACCTAGGATATCAATTGTAGTGGATATGGGAATATTGACATCATTTAAAATTATGTGAGAGTCTGAGGGATTCTATCTGTTGGTGAAATTAACGTATTTAGTTTTCTGAGCATGAAATGAGACCAGATTTGTTTGTCCCCATTGATTAATTTTAGAAAGGTCCTGGTTCAGAGAAATAGCTGTGTTTTTTGGGGAAATTTATAATATCAAATTGTGTAAAGGAGGTACTAAATGTGAAAGAACTACGAAGGGTCGAGTCATCAGCATAAGAATGTATTGGGTTGTGAGTGACAGATAGGAGGTCATTTATATGAATGAGAAAGAGGGTTGGCGCCAAAGCTGATCCCTGAGGTACGCCAGCATTTATGGAATGAAACTGAGAATAAATACCATCTACCATGACCCGTATCTTTCTATTATGAAGGTAAGAAGAAATTAAAGGAACCAGTGATGCAAGGCCATAGTGTGTCATCTTAGACAATAAGGCCCAGTGCCATACTCTGTCAAATACTTTTGATATATCTAGTGCTATTGTGTGTGTTTCACCATGTTGGTCTATTGTTTTGTTAATCTGATGGATAAGAAGGCAAAGAATGTCTACAGCTGAACGTTCTTGTTTAAATTCATACTGCCGATCATTGATTAATTAATTGATTTCTAGATGCTTGATTACATGTTTGTTAATTAGCGTCTCAAAAACTTTGCCAAGAATGGAAGTTATTGCAGTTGGTCTATAGTTTGATGGATCAGAAGTTGCCCCCTTTTTAGGAATAGGATGGATATTTCCTTCTTTCCAAGAGGCTGGAAAACTTGAGGTACGGATGCATAAGCGGAAAAATTTTGCTAATACAGGAGCCAACACTGAGGAGCAATTTTTAAGTACTATTGAAGGAATATCATCTGGACCAGTAGCTTTGTCTGCTGAGAGATTCTGTGAAACAACTTGTACGTATCTGGTGTGAATTATGAAAGGAGGTATTTGAGGGGAATCAAAATCAAGTTCAGGAATATTGTAATTTTCTGTATACTCCTAGGATTGTTTGTTGAAAAATTGTCAACAAGACGTTTGGCTTTTCCACGTGGGTCACTTACTGGATTTCCATTGGGGGACTGTAAAGGTGGAATGGAAGAGGAGGTAGTGAAGTTAGTTTTGAATGAATTAAGGGTTGACCAGAATATTTTGTTATCATTTGGGTTGTTTAGTAGTTTGTTAGCCTGTCTATGCAGAAAGTTTGATTTAGAAGATTATTGATAGTTTTAGCATAGTTTCTGATATTTCTATTATAGTTAAAGGCTTCGTTGGTTTTGGTCCTTGTATAAGTGTTATAGGCTATTGTTTTATGTTCTGTTACTCTAGCACAATTGTGGTCAAACCATTTAGGAGAATTACATCTTTTTCTGTAACTATGATGGGGAATGAATGTTTCCATGCCGACTTTAATGAAATCCTGTATGTGGCCCAATGTGGTATGTGCATCTTTGGAGAAAAAGGAGGTCCAAGGAACATCCATGAAAAAATTATGGAGTCCCTCCCAGTCTGCCCTGTCGTAGTGCCATTTAGTCACCATGACCTGTTCAGAGCAGGAGGGTGTGGTAGGTGTTAAACTGGTGGCTTGAATCAGAAAATGATCAGAAGATCCGAGGGAGGATTTCACTTCGACACTGTAATTATCTGAATTGGTTGTTAGAAACAAGTCCAATTGGTGGGGATTTTGATCAGGGTTGTCTGGTACACAGGTGGGTTGACTGACTAACTGAATGAGATTAAATGAGTCTGCAAATAGCTCACATTCAAGACCAGAGTCATCAGTTCTGGCTGAATAAGTGAGCCATTCAACATTATGGACATTAAAATCACCCAGAATAGTAATTTCTGATGTAGTATTAATGCTGAGGACACTTAGTTGTGAAGACAGAGAGTCAAATAATCTCGGCTCTGGAGGGGTATTAGGGGAACGATAAACACAACAGAAATACTTAATTTTACTGAAAGAATTTAATTTGTATATGGAATAGTCGAAAAAAAGGACAATTAAATTTAGTAATCTCCTCCAGGGCAATTTCTGATTTAGCAAGGCAACATACGCCTCCTTTGGGTCTGAAATTTTGAATCAAGATATAACCAAGAAAATTAAATCTAGCTAAATCATAGGTGGAGCTTATTTGTGTGTCTGTCAAAAATAGCAGATCAGGGGATTCAAACTGGAAGAAATTTTGAACAAAATTGATGTTGGAGTGAAGTCCCCTTATATTGCAAAAGAAAATTTTACTGCACTGACGGGCAGATTTAGGGCACCGCAATACTGGAGGTGGCACAGTCACTTGATGATGACTGGGAGGGCCTTGTGCAGATGACCCAGCCCTGCCGGTGGTGGTCACCTGAGAAACCACTGCACTAATTCCCAGTATAGCAGCAGCCATGGTTGTTTTTATGGGGGGGAGAGCAGGGATGTGTTGTGAAATGTGTATGATATGTAATGACAAGATTGGTGTTTTATGGAGAGAGGATAGCTGGTTTAACCCGCCCCGTCCCGACCACTTTTTGACCACTGGTACCCCCCAATCCCGACCATTTTTCGACCCTTTTTTTTTTTTTTTTTGCTAAAACTCGCTTTTGGTCAGAAACAATGGTCAGTGGCAAAGAAATTGGTCCCCGGGGTCCATAATTACCATAACCAGGTATGCCTTGGTCCCACCTGGCCCCGTGTTCTCCGTAGGCGGTCTGAGCCTCTAACGTTTTCTATGGTATTATAAGTCTGGGAAACCAATGAAAGTAAGTAGATATGTATTTATTACAAACATAAAAACATGTGATAAAAGAGTATATTGGATTTTATACAAAAATAGAGCAGAAATAAGCATTGTACCATCGTGCGAAACGAGCAAAATCGGGCAACTTGGTCACGATGAATTGCTAACATTCTAAAAACATGATACATATCATTTTTTTTACTTACATAATACTTCAACAATAACATTATATCTATCTATCTATCTATCTATAGCCCGACACCCTAATCCCGCAAAGGGTGGCCGCAGACAAAACGCCTCCAAGTCACTCTGTCACCCACCATTTGACTCCCCTCCCCCCAACTCACCCCCCCCTCCCTCATATACCTCTCAACTCCATCCCTCCACCTCATCCTCGGTCTACCCCTCCCTCTCCCTCCCTCCACCTCACCTACATACACCCTCTTAGTCAGTCTTTCATTCTCCATCCTCTCCACATGTCCAAACCACCTCAGTGTATTTCTCCTAATCTTTTCAACCACATCCACATCTACCCCACAACATTCCTTTACTTCTTCATTTGTCAACCTGTCCCTCCATGTCACTCCACATGCTCCTCTCAAGTAACTCATTTCCACTGCTCTCACTCTTGACTTGTTCCCCTCTTGCAAGGTCCACGCCTCACTTCCATACGTCAGGGTAGGGATCACAATACCATCATGCAGTGACTTCTTAACTTCCATACTCACCTCCCTATTTCTCATCACTGCTTTCAGTGTGCCAACAACCTTCCTTCCCTGCTGTACCCTTTCACGTACTTCATCCCCCAAAGTTCCATCCTTACTCATCACACTACCCAAGTACTTGAATGCACTCACATTCTCCATATCCTCACCATCCAACCTCACTGCACACTCTGTGACTTCATTCCTCTCAAACACCATAACTTTACTTTTGTTTACATTAACTTTCAGCTTCCTCCTCCTACACACTGTCCCAAATTCATTCACCAAACCTTGCAACTCCCATTCATCTTCACTCAACAATACTGTATCATCAGCAAACAGCAACACCGGAAGCTTCCAAATCTCACCCTCATTCATTAGGGCCACCCCCACATCCACTGCCCTACCTTGTACCTCCTTTACGACCCCATCCATATATATATATATTAAACAGCCATGGAGACATTACACACCCCTGTTTCAGTCCCACATTGAGATCAAAGAACTCACTCAGTTCACCATCCACTCGCACCGTAGCCCTAGCTCCCTCGTACATACTCTTCACAGCACTCAACAATTTCCCCTCCACTCCATATATTCTTAATACCTTCCACATACCTTTCCTATCTATTCTGTCATAAGCTTTCTCCAAGTCCATGAAGGCAGCGTACACTTTCCTTCTCTTCTCTAGATACTTCTCCACTAAACATCTTAGAACAAATATCTGATCTACACACCCTTTTCCCTTCCTAAATCCCCCTTGTTCTTCTCCAACTAGCTCCTCTGTCATATGCCTAACCCTATCAATGAGTATTCTACCATATATTTTACCAGTCACACTAAGAAGGCAAATACCCCTATGGTTACCACATACTTCTCTCTCATTATACCTGATTTCCAGTCCTCTGGAACCCTTCCCTCTTCCCAAGCCAATCTACACAACTTCCATATCCACTCCACAACAATCTCACCCCCATACCTAAGCATTTCACCACACACTCCATCAATTCCTGGGGCCTTTCCCAGCTTAATCTTCTTCATCGCTTCCACTACATTATATCATTTTACATTTTATTGAACTGTTTTTACGTATTCACAGGCCTTTTGATAACATTTAGCGTAATGTTAGTGCTTATTTACGTAGTGAGTGAACTCGCTGTGACTGTTGTTTCAACTCGTATTGTGTTTTTTCTACTTACATAATACTTTTCTAATATTATTATACACTTTTCAACTTTATAGAACTGTTTTGAGATTATTTCAGGCCTTACGTAAATATATAGCGTAATAATAGCTCATAATTACACACACGGTGAAGTCGCTATGGCAACTATTTCAACTTACAACCTATTTTTGTACTTATATAATAATTCTCCACTAACATTGCACATGTTTACACTTGATATAATTGATATCACATAATTTCAGACCGTACGATTCAACTGAGCGTCATATTAGCGCGTACTTACACAGTGAGTGTTATCACGATATCATTTGTTTCATCTTACACTAGTATTCAACTTATAAATTACTTTACTACTAACATTACAACAAATTCCACTTTATTTAATTCCTATCACATACTTACTGACCAGAATGTTCTACTGAGCGTAATGTTTTTGCAGATTTACACAGTGGGTGTACTCGTGACATCAATTATTACAACTTACACTATTTTTCAAATTATACGTTTTATTCATGCTAACATTACACCAGTTTCCACTTTATATTCTTGCTATCACATATTTACTGACCAGAGTGTTATACTGAGCGTCATATTTTCGCATATTTATACAGTGGGTGTAGTTTTCATATCACTTCGTTCAACTTACACTATTTCTCAACTTATACATTACTTTCCTGCAAACATTACACCCGTTTCAAGTTTATGTAAGACTTGGCACATACTGACTGGCCTTACCATTATACTGAGCGTCATATCGCCATCCCACACAGTTTCAGTAGTGTAGGAAGTTATGGTACTCTCTGAAACATGGCTGAAGGCACAACGCAACATTGGTGGTGGTGGGGGAGGTGGAGAGCGGCGCCTTTCATCACTCGCACTTCTCTTCCCTCTCCCTTTTCCTTTACCCTTTCCCTTCCCTTTCCTTCCTTTCCCCACATCCTGGGGCTGTGTGGAGGAAGTTTGAGAATATTGTATGGCGAAAGACGTGCTGGGGAGTGGCTCCACCTCCTCTCCCCTAGGCCTACGTGCACCACGTGCTCGTGCTACCTCCCTCACACCACTTCCCTTTCACCCCGCACTCCCACCACACCACTTTCGCCTTCCCCAGACAAAACACTAGGCCATACTTTATTTGCCTTCTCGCCCCACCTTCTGATCCTCGGGGTGAGATTTTTTCCTTCCCCAACCACGAGGCAACATCACGTCCTAAGCCGCCGTCATCGTCATCGTCCTCATCCTCGTCCTCATCAGAATCTCTCACTAGGGGATGGAGAGAGGTCCATGCAGGTGTTTTGGGTGCAGGCTGGCCTTCCCTTGCCTTACGATACGTGACATACCGCTTTTTCCGGGGCGAAGGGACCTCCTCATCACTGCTTGTTATTTCCTCCTCAGGCTGCACATAATCTCGATCCACCACATCATCATCAAGTGGAGAATCACGATCTCCAGTGAAGGCATCCAGGTCGGATTGTATTTCGTCGTCTGAGAGACCTTTACGCGCCATGTCTGACCTGGGTCACTGCTAACAGGTGAGTGACCGAGACAAGGGCGAGCGCAGGTCACGTGGGGTCTGGGATGCTGCCCGCCTGGGGGCAGGTAGGGGAGGCTTGGGTACGTGGGCGAATCGAAAATCTCGCACGAATTTTGAAAATTGTGGAAATTATGAACCTTGCAATTGCAGGACGTTGAAGTACGTCAACGGGATTGGCAGTGACATAACGTGAGGATGTGGAAGTACGTCGACGGGACACCGCGGGTTAAGGGAATGTGATATAATGTGGATGTGTGTGTTGTGTAAAGAGGGCAGCCTGATGCCCTCTGATGTTTGAGGCAGAAAGATGTGTAACCAGCTACCAAGGCCTAGGAGAGAAAATGGAATCCAGGCTATTCCCTGAGTCTCCCGTTACCTTGGCGGTAGTACTTCCCTGGGCTGGGGTGCCTACCCTTACTACTCTCTTGTGACATGCCGGGAGGGTTGGTCAATATCTGGGCACTTTTTTTATAGATGTTTGTGTAATTACAAACGTGTGGAATGGGTACAACAAAATATATGTCCATACATAAATGCTGGCAACTCAGCAAGAGTACAGGTCTGCCAACATGTGGCCGGAACAACTGGCACATCCCAATGCCTATAGTCGCTGGTTTCAAAATGTTCACATTAGAGTATGCACCGATACTTTCAGGAAAATGGGTTTACATAAAACAGTCTTCTCAGCATTCCCTTCCTGAAGCTGCTGATTTTGGTCAGAGGCAACAACCACTGCCAATTCATCACATTCTGGCAACGGCTGAGTCGTGACGACTGAGCAACAAACATTCACTCACATTTGTCTCCCCTGGGTAAATAAGATGTCTCCTGACGTGTTACAGACATAGAGATTAATCGATGGCAGTTCAGATAATTAAACACCGCATTGTAATCCATCCAACATATTACCATTATGCTGGGAATCGAACCCGGGACTCTCAGGCGAGAACCAGGCAGCAAACTACCATGCCATGACCAGGTAAAAATTGTCACATTGCCACAGTTTTGTAATCAATGCCCCTTCGCCCTCTACTGTGTGCTTCCAGAGGAAAAGACAACCCCTCTGGCATTCAGCAAGTAGATGCTTGTAATCTATCCCAAGTACTTATGGCAAGTCAGAATAAAGAGAGAAACCTGTACTTTACATAGGAGAAACAATCCAACATATTACCTTTAAGCGGGAATCGAACCCGGGAACCAGGCAGCAGACCACAATGTCACGACCAAGTTGTGGTGTTGGGGTTTTCTGCCTGGTTCTCAGCTGAGAGTCCCAGGTTCAGTTCCCGGCATATGAATGATATTTCCTGTGTAAAGTACAGGTTCCTCTCTTCAGTGGTATGGAAAGTTAATTAAAAAAAAAAAAAAAGTATGGTATTATATTGTTCTAACAATAAGGGTAAAATGCAGTATCACATCACCGAGGGCAACCCAACACCTCCAGAAGGAGCCCACAGAGGAGCATATACAGCATGCCTGGACTCCGGGGTACAGGGACATAAGTCCACCCTGGCCACGAGCCCCCATGACCCGGAGCTCACCCGTCGCCACCATAGCAGAACTACGAGACTACCTTTCGCTTGAGCTGACCACCGACAACCACGGGGTGGAGCTGTTACTCCAGCTCCAGTCAGCACCCCTGAGACAGCCGGTAGCCGCTCAACCCTCTTACAGGAGACAGCCTGCAGTCATTCTGAAGGTAACAAGAAGACAGCTGTTAGCTGCTCCCGCCTTCATCAGGAGATGGCCAGAAGCCGCTCTGAAGGTGCCCCTAATGAGATGGCTGGTAGCCGCTTGACCCTCCTACAGGAGACGGCCGGCAGCCGCTCTGGAGGTAACAAGGAGATGGCTGGTAGCCACTCCCACCTTCGTCAGGTGACAGTCGGTAGCCGCTCCCTTCCCCAGGCCACAGCCAGTAGCCCGGCCTTAGTGACGGCCGGTAACCATTCCTCCATCAGGTACTGACTCCTGCCCACCAACCAACAGCCAAGAGGGAGCCCCCAGCCTCAAGGAGTACTGGAGAGGCCCCATGACTACCACTGGGCTCTTCTCGCTGCAGCTGATTCCTGAAAGGACTCACCTGATGGACCCTGACATAGGCCAACTCCGCTGCCCCCCTCCTGATGGCATCCCTGACCACCGGGGACTGCAGTCCTTGGGACCTCCAGACCATCCCCAGGACCCCCGGGTGGGACCTTCTTACACCCTGACACTGGAGATCTTCGTCCTCCATCAGGCACCTGAGCGAAAAGTTCAGGCAGCTATTCAGCCCCAGCCCTGAGGGCCAGACTCCCTCCCCAAGCCCTGAAAGCGCGGAACCCTTCGCCACCAGCAGCCCTGGATGAGAGAGGATGCCCCTACACGTGATCCAGTGGCCCCTGAATACAGAGGCCCCTGGCGGAACTCAGCTCCGTCAGTAGTGAAGCTGAGTCACCTCTGCCACCCTTGTACCTGACCAACACTACACCAAGACACGAAATTGAATAATAGTGAAAACACAGTGTCCATGACATAGTAATGTAAGGGCAGAACAGTGAGTTAACAGAATAGGGGAAATCAGTGAGAAAAGCATCAGTAATAGTATAAAAGAGTGGCAGAATAAGGTAAGAGTGAAACAGTGAACACTGCAAGGCAGTGAAATACGGGTCAATCTCAGTGAACACGCTACCAGATGGTGACACTGCCTCACACTAAGATCATATGAAGGTCCCAGTGCAAAGGTAACAATTAACGACCTGACCAACAAATCCGTTAGCCTACCTGCAGTGAAATAGTGCCACCACCTCCACCAGTACAAAGAACCTAGACATTCCTTAAATATTATTGCATAACCTCTCTGCCCTAAGGGCTATTCATCTTACCCGATCTTGTCCTGAGTAGTATCCTGCGCGATATTAACACCCCATACCTAGGCCTTAGAATTATAATTGTCCAGTATACCTGCATTTGTGACATCTGCCCGTTTCGCTGTAGAATTTAGCAATACCCATGTAAGGTTGTTGCCTTGAGTTTTTGTGTCCTGCCTCTCTCTTATTTGTTTAAGTTCTGGTCTAGAAAGAGAACCCAGCTGTGCACTAGGAATTAGAGGGATGGGAAGCCGACCCTAAAACACCTAGCATTACACTGGTGGACAGTGATGATTCTTGACCTGGGCTTACGAGAGAGGTAATCAGGAAATACCAGGAAAATGGCAAGCAAACAGCATGTGCAATTACCTAAATTCGACCCTGAACAGTATGATGTTCACACATACCTGGTAATTATTAAACTTTTGCTAGATATCGGGTTCGAGGATGAAAAGCAAAAAATCGCGGTGACACTCCTGCTACTGGGTAAAGCAGCAGCTATTATAGCACCCAAGATCGTCCCGGGGCTCACCTGGCAGAATTTCACAAAACTGATGATTCAGGCCATCACTCCATTACTAGGTATAGTGGTGGCACTATGCCAACTGGATAGCCTAACCTTTGATGGCAATTTGGATGATACTCTATCCAGGCCAGACACCTGGTCACTGCTGCCTTCCTGGAGGCAGATGATGAAACCCAGGAGCAACACACCTTTAATACTCTCCTTCGAGTGCTCCCCAGCATGGTCAAGGAGCGCTTTACAATCCATGACCCTATTGGAGACGTGGATAAGGTTATCCAACTGATACACCACCTCCTAACCTCCCGTCCTACACTCCAGCAAATCAACGTGGTGAAAAAGTTCCCCACGAATATCCCAGCTCCCCCAGTCAAGCCACGTCTGCCTATGCCCCACACCAGCCCCACACCAGCACCCAGCCTCCCTAGGGCACACCCCACCCACCAGCGCCCCAGTCACAAGGAGAACCCCAACCTCATTCTGGTGAATCCCTGGGAGTTCTCTGCTTGCAGCTTCAGGTACCCACTGCACGATATCAGGGACCAATTAAAAGCTGCCAGACAGAAAACCACCACCCCAGGCTGACGTAAAGTCTCCTCTCGAGAGAACGAGGAACCAGAGGACGAACCTGCACCCACGGAGGAGACCGAACCTGGGGAGCAGGAGCCAGAGGAAGAAGGAGGCCCCCGGCAGTTGGGTTTTTAGGACCGCCCCCGCACCTTCCCACGGTGGCTGGGGCCACTTCCCCCAAATACCGTCCCCCAGTTTACCACAAGATGAAGCTGAACGGGGTGAAAGCCAGACTTCTGGTCGACACGGGAGAGGCCAGATCCTGCATGTATAGCCACTACTTCTCTCATCACAAGTCGACCTTTGGCCCACTATTCCCAACGGCTACTCACCTTGTGGACGCGGGAGATGGCCCGCTGCCGATCTGTGGGGAAACACGGGCCCTGCGCGTTGACACCCATCAGCTGGTATCAACACACCACAAGTTCATCGTGTTCATCTCTTCCTGCCACAATTACGACAGATATCTGGGGCTGGACCTCCTGCAGAAGTTAGGGGCCACCATTGATTGCTGCAACAGACAGCTCCAGTTCCAGAAATCACCCAACCCCCCGTCCTCCCACTCGGGCCGTCTGCACCTGTACGCCATGGCCCTGGCTGGAAGACTCCATGCCCCCCCTTCTCCCCACCCCCTGACCTACCTTCCCTCTCACCCCTACCACCCCTCTTTTTCAGCCACCATTTCCTCCACTGTCAACATTCTCCCCCCCCCCACGAAGCCTGGGTGTCCCTCAGTCGGCCCTCAGGTAGATCCATCCTATTCTCTCCACTCCTGCCACCCGGAACCCTCTCAGCCTGCCTCCTGCCCCCAACTTTCCTTCTCCCTCATCACATGGCAGTACAGATTGCCAACCTTGCTCCCTTGCCCCTCACTTTCCCTAAAGGGCTTATAATCAGAGAGATAGAGGAAGCCGAGCCCTGTGCCCCTCCCCCTCCCACTTCCCCACCCCTCTGCCCCCCATTCCCGACCATCTCTCTGCCCACCAATCAGACATCCTCTGCTGCCTCCTCCTGGATTGCCAGGATCTGTTCGTGGTGAGACCCACCGAGATTGGACATACCACCTACATGGCTCACGAGATTCACACGACGGGCCCACCGATCCGACAGCCATCCCGGCAGAAGAACCCCAAACAGTGGGAAGAGGAAAACCGCCAGGTTCAGGAGGTGACTGAAGCCAGAGTCGTCTCCCCCTCCACCACCCCCTGGTCCTCCCCCGTCGTCCTCGTGAAGAAAAAGGATGGCACGATGCAGTTCTTCATCGATTACCACCGGCATGACGACATAACTACCAAGGACGCTACTCCACTCTAGCGCATAGACGACTTCCTAGATTCCCTGTACAATGCCTTCTGGTTTTCCTCCCTCAACCTCCAGTCAGGGTATTGGCAGGTCCGGTGCGACCGGAGGACAGAGGTAAAACCGCTTTCTCGCCCAGCAACGGGAAACATTATGAATTTAATGTTTTACCCTTCGGCCTCTGTAATGTCCCACCACCTTCTCAAGACTAATGGAATCTGTCCTCAGTGGCGTCACATGGGAGATCTGTCTAGCTTACTTGGATAACCTGGGCCGACCATCTTCAGTGCCTCCGTCGGGTTTTCACCCGAATCTGACAGGCAGGCCTCAAACTCTGGCCCTCTAAGTGTATCCTGTCCACCAGAACCGTCTCATTCCTGGGACATGTCATCTTCCAGGCTGGCATATCTCCCGACCCAGACAAGCTCCATACCATTGCAGACATACCTCCACGGAAATTGAGTCTTCTTCGGCCTAACGTCCTATTACCGTCATTTTGTGAAGGGGTTTGCTCACATTGCCAAGCCACTCCACGACCTGGCCCATAAGGGAGAACCGTTCATCTGGACGGACAAGAGACGAGCAGCCTTCCAACAACTTAAGGATAAGCTCGTTTCCGCCCCAGTCATGGCCTTTCCTGACTGTGCCCTCCCATTCCGGCTCTACACTGACATCTCCCTAATCATGATCGGTGCTCTGCTGGCACAAGTCCAAGAGGGCCACGAGCACATCATCGCCTGCACTAGCCGTACCCTCAATCAGACGGAAAAGAATTATGCTGCCACCAAGAGGGAGTGCCTGGGCATCATCTGGGCACTTGAGCACTTCCGGGCATACCTCCTAGGGACTCAGGTTACTATCGTCACTGATCACCAGTCCCTCCAATGGCTGCATCAGTCTGACACCCACAATGCCCAGCTCATCCGATGGCGTGAAACCCTGGAGGAGTTCAACTATGAAATCTTGTACCGCCCCAGCAAACTCCACACCAACGCAGATCCTCTTTCCCGGCTCCCCATCAATGACGCCCAGCCAGAGCCCGACCTCCTCCAGCAGTGGCATC
The DNA here is from genome assembly GCF_032717465.1 of Coenobita brevimanus. NCBI lineage: Eukaryota > Metazoa > Arthropoda > Malacostraca > Decapoda > Coenobitidae > Coenobita > Coenobita brevimanus. The sequence goes on along the minus strand of NC_136968.1, from coordinate 23,043,840 downwards.
ATAAGGAATGACCCCGCTGGATCCCCCGGCACCTCTTCAAGAATCTGTATCGACAGGGCTACCACCTGCTCACTCTGTCCAGGCATATCATTCTAGCCCCTGACGCCACCCTCGACGCCCTCCAACACCTGCATACTCACAACGGCATTAACCTGGGCATGAAAAAGCTCCTGCAGGTCTTTAACGACACCTACTGGGTGCCCAATCCCTCCACCCTAGCCAAGATTATACAATCTTGCCGAGCGTGCGCCCTTGGTAAGGACATCACCTGTACCGCTGGCCCATCAGGACATATTACCTCCCATAAACCTTGGAAGTTGTTGGCAATCGACGTAGTGGGACCTCTACCCCCAGAATCAGGATATCAGTACGTGACTATGTTCATTGATACGTACTCTAAATTTCTCGTAGCCTGCTCAGTGAAAGAACACCACGCTGTCGCAGTAGCTGACGCCCTGATTCGGCATGTATTTCCATATTTTGGTATCCCACAGGTAATCCACTCCGATAATGCACCGGAGTTCACCAGCAAAATCTGGGAGGAGCTGGCCCACATATTTGGCTATAACATCTCACACTCGTCCACTTGCTGGCCCCAAGGAAATGCCATCTGCGAACGAAGCCATCGTACGTTGATAAATCAACTTTGCACCTGGATAGAAGCCTCCAAAGATGACGACTGGCCAGCCCATGTAAAAACTGTGCAATGGGGCATCAACTACTGCCCCCGAGAGGACAGAATTTCGCTGTATGAGCAAGTGTTTGGGGAAACGCCTCTTCTCCTGCCCTTTTAGCAACACTTACAACCCCCCACCTCTACTCCCACATCTGACCCACTACACCATCTCAAACGATGGCTAACCCACCTTCAAAACAATCTGGACCTCTGCCCCGACACCACCTCCAACCCCTACAACTCAGGTGACACTGATATGATAGAGCAGCTCCCCACCCCTCATAAGCTTGCGCCGCACTTCATGGGGCCCCATACCATCATTCGCATCTCTAACTCCTGGTGACAGTCGAATATCACAGCACTTCCCGCACTCTCAGAAACCATCACGCACGCCCTTTTCATGCTCCTGCCTCCCCTGCCCCGGCCCCATGCCCCGCCCCACCCACTACCCCCCCACCACTTTCCTTCCCTCTACCTCCTATGACTGCTACATCTCCCCCTTGCCATCTCTCTCTTCCTCCCCTTCCCCCACCACCTCCACCTCACCCTCCACCATGCTGCCTCACACCTCACCTTATGGCTCACCAGCACCGCCAATTCCTCACCTCTCCCCCACCTCCTCACCATCAACTGCCCTGTCCCCTACACCCAGCACCACGTGCCCTGCCCAGATGCCCACACCCCCTCATCCCACTACATCCCCACCCCAGCCATTGCCCACCCCTGGCCCCAAATCTCCCTGCCCGCTGCCCACTCACGCCCACTCGACCCTGCCTACCCCGTCCCACACCCCTGACTCCACCTGCGCTGCCCATGCACCCATTACACCACCACCCACTAAGCCTACACCTCACACACACGCTGACCCCGCACACCCACATCGCTGCCCACACCCACCCTTAAAACAACCATCACACGCTCCGGCCACCTCTCCCGTCCACCCAACCGATACACCCACGCTCCCACCCCACCCACCTGCTGCAAAATCACACTCCAATCATCTCACATTCATGCTACACCAGGCCCAAATCCCAGCCACCTACACTCCCCAGAGAAGCCACGCCACATTACCCAGGCATAAAACCCCACACTCACCGTCCATCTCCAGCATTCAGCATAGCCCTGCACAGAAGACAACACCTACCGCCATGAAGATTCACCGAGCCATATGGGCGCTGCCCTTTGGACGAAAACATCGAGTCCTTGGACCCCGCCACCTCGTACGGCTCCTCTCCTCCTCCATCGACCTATCAACCCTCTTCATCACCTGTGATGCGCAGCTAGATAAGAATCCTGCCACCATAGCCTGGCACACCCTCCTCCAACATCTACAGTCAGTCTACCACACCTACAACTCGGAAGTTTACCACCTCCAGTCACAGGGACGTGACTTTTTCCCAGAAGACTGTGGTAAAATGCAGTATCATATCACCGAGGGCAACCAACACCCCCAGAAGGAGCCCACAGAGGAGCATATACAGCGTGCCTGGACTCCGGGCAACAAGGACATTAGTCCCCCCGGGCCACGTGCCCCTATGACCCGGAGCTCACCCACTGCCACCATACCAAGAATACGAAACTACCTTCCGGGCGAGCCTACCACCGACAACCACGTGGTGGAGCTGTTACTCCAGCTCCAGTCAGCACCTCTGAGATGGGCAGTAGCTGCTCAACCCTACTACAGGAGACGACCTGCAGCCGTTCTGGAGGTAACAAGGAGACGGCCGGTAACGGCTCCAGCCTTTGTCAGGAGACAGCCAGAAGCCACTCTGAAGGTGCCCCTAATGAGACGGCCGGTAGCCGCTCAACCTTCCTACAGGAGACGGCCTGCAGCCACTCTGGAGGTAACAAGAAGATGGCCGGTAGCCACTCCCGCCTTCGTCAGAAGACGGCCAGTAGCCACTCGACTCTTCTACAGGAGATGGCCTGCAGCTGCTCCAGAGGTAACAAGGAGGCGGTTGGTAGTCACTCCCACCTACATCAGGAAACAGCCAATAGCCGCCCTGAAGGTGCCCCTCAAGAGACGGCCTGTAGCCACTCAACCCTCCTACAGGAGATGGCCTGCAGCCGCTCCGAAGGTAAGAAAGAGACAGCCAGTACCCACTCCCACCTTCGTCAGGAGACGGCCAGTAGCCGCTCTGAAGGTGCCCCTGAGTCAGCCTGTAGCCGCTCCCTTCCCCAGGCCACGGGGGGTAGCCAGGCCTTAGTGATGGCCGGTAGCCACACCCCTAGAAGGCCATGGCCAGTAGCCAGGCCCTACGGTAGAAGACGGCCAGTAGCCACTCCTCCATCAGGTGCTGACTCCTGCCCAAAAACCTACGACCCAGAGGGAGCCCCCAGCCTGGAGGAGTACTGGAGAGGCCCCGTGACTACCACCGGGCCCTTCTCCCTGCAGCCGGTTCCTGAGAGGACACCTGACGGACCCCGACGTAGGCCAACACCGCAGCCCCCCTCCTGATGGCATCCCTGACTGCCGGGGACCACAGCCCTTGGGACCTCCATACTGCCCCCAGGACCCCTGAGCGGTCTGGACCCCTACACCCCGACGCCTGAGATCTTCGTCTCACATCAGGCACCTGAGCGAGAAGTTCAGGCAGCTATTCGGCCCCAGCCCTGAGGGCCAAACTCCGGCCCCAAGCCCTGAAAGCGTGGGACCCTTTGCCACCAGTAGCCCCGGACGAGAAAGGCTGCCCCTACGCATGATTCCATGGCCCCTGAATGCATAGGCCCCTGGCGGAACTCAGCCTCGTCAGTAGTGAGACCGAGTCACCTCCGCCGCCCTTGTACCTGACCGCCACTATGCCCAGACCCAAAAGTGAGTGATAGTGAAAGCACAGTGTCCATGACATAGTGAAGTACGGGCAGAACAGTGAGTTAACAGAATAGGAGAAGTCAGTGAGAAACGCATCAGTAATAATATAAAAGAGTGGCAGAATAAGCAAGGTAACAGTGAAACAGTGAACATGGCAAGGCAGTGAAATACTGGTCTATCCCAGTGAACACGCTACCAGATAGTGAAACCGCCTCACACTAAGATCATACGTAGGCCCCAATGCAAAAGTAACAATTAACGATCCGGCCAACAAACCCATTAGCCTACCCGCAGTGAAATATTGCCACCACCTCCACCAGTTCACAGAACCTAGACTTTCCTACAATAACAGTGCATAACCTCTCTGCCCTAAGTGCTATTCACCTTACCTGATCTTGTCCTGAGTTGTATCCTGGGCGATACAAACACCCCATATCTAGGCCTTAGAATTATAATTGTCCAGTATACCTGCATTTGTGACATTTGCCCGTTCCACTGTAGAATTTAGCAATATACATGTAAGGTTGTTGCCTTGAGTTTTTGTGTCCTGCCTCTCTCTTATTTGTCTAAGTTCCGGTCTAGAAGGAGAACCCAGCTGCACACTAGGTGTTAGAAGGACGGGAAGCCGACCCTAAAACACCTAACATTACAAAAAGGCATACTAGTTAATAGAGGGCTATTTAACTAAATTAACATATACACATAGGAGAATGATAAAACAGTTATACACGTTATAGTGATGAATAATAAAACTACATTAATGTAGAAGCTGGTTATATAGGAGTTACAGTTTATTGCATTATAATAAAATAATTTTCACATAATTAACTGTATGTTAACTTGTATTCACACAAATGAACACTATATGCTAGACGGGGAGTGGGATGGGGGGTCGTCCGTTAGGTCCTGTTCCCAGTGAAATTTCTCGATCTTCAGCATTAGGCTGCAATTTCTTCACGTCACTTTCAGATCAAGTTTCACTGTTTTCCTTGCCCCATGTTGTAACATTATTGATGGAGTCTTTCTTCCATCTGTTTGCCACAGTAATGAAAAAAAAATATATATAAATGAAAGAAAAGCATTTGGGAGCCGAATGTTAATCGCCCGTCAGAATATGCTGTTGGTCAAGTTACAAGCTAAATGTAAAGAAAAATCGCAAAACTCTATGGAACTCAGTCACCGTGTTTCACAAAAGGCCAAACCATAGTAAAGAAACTAGACTCGGTTTCACGGACTCTGATGCACTGATTTTGCCAGGCGAGGACAGGTGGATTTGGTAACACTGCACGACGCACTCGGGCGGTGATTGGTCGATTTCTGTTGTGTTTGACTGTGCACCAAATTGACTTTGTATTCCAACCAAGGCCCTCATTAATTTGTAAGAGACCGGAAAATGCAGATACAAATTAAACCAAAGATACCTTTAATGATAAATATGAGCCTTTTAAATTACTAGAGATAAACCTGAACGACAATGATAACAAAACTATGTAAAGTCTCGACTGGATGCATACGAACACAGTTAACGACTGTGGCAGGAATTCAGACGTTCATAGCACGGTGGTCCCGAGGTCCTGCGAAGGCTCGAATAGGCTCGAATGTTTTTCCTACCACTACTACACAGTGTCACAGTCTATAATTTACACCATGCCCCTCATGACCTCCTCTGCTAATATAGAACCTGACCCTAGATACGCTTGGCATATCTTCTAATAATTATGATTTGTGTGAGCGCACACACACACACACACACACACATACACACTTCACTGGGGTCAATACATGCTATTCTCAATATATATATAGTGAACATACACATTTCATTACCTTCATAGGAAACAGTAGCTTTAAAAACCTGCATTTGTTTGTATTCCCAGTCAGATGCAGTAAAATTACTTCTTACATGAATAAGTTTGGTGTCTGATGTTTTCGTATCATAAGAGACAGACACACAGACGGACAACCTATTCCTGGTTATCATGCACCCTCTCCTCAAGCATGATGTATCTCTGTCCCCTCGACAGAGAGCCGGGAAAGTAACGGATTACAATACTGTAGAATCAAAAGATTTTTTGTAAATGGTGGAAGACAGGAAAGTAACAAAAGCAACCCCCATGAGAAAGTAACAGTTGAAGTATGCTGCTATAATAAAACCGCGTGCAGTGTGAACGAAAGCAAACATAATGAAATGAATTTAAACAAATAAATCAGTCGCTGACTGTTGTCCGTATACGTCCAGTCGAGACTTTACATAGTTTTGTTATCATTGTCGTTCAGGTTTATCTCTAGTAATTTAAAAGGCTCATATTTATCATTAAAGGTATCTTTGCTTTAATTTGTATCTGTATTTTCCGGTCTCTTACAAATCAATGAGGGCCTTGGTTGGAATACAAAGTCAATTTGGTGCACGGTCAAACACAACGGAAATCGACCAATCGCTGCCCGAGTGCGTCACGCAGTGTTACCAAATCCACCTGTCCTCGCCTGGCAAAATCAGTGCATCAGACTCCGTGAAACAGAGTACAGCTGACCTCTGTCAGCCATGTTGGTTACCTTAACCTTGACCCCAAGAGCCCATTTTCGAAGTCGTCCAAGATTTTGGCCAAATCTTGATACACTGAGGGTTTCATTTTGATAGCTCAAGCCGTTCTTGAGATCTAATGGTGCTAAAGGCGGGCAATAAAAACTAGTCGATTTTTGGCAGCCATTTTGGTGACCTTGACCCTGACCCAGAGAACCCATTTTCGAACTCGTCTAAGATATTGGAAATATTTTACCACCCTAAAGGTTTCATGTTTCATTAAATATAAAGGTAACACACACACACACACACACACACACACACACACACACACACACACACACACACACAAACACACACACACACACACACACAAACACACACACACAAATCAACACACACAAACACACACACAAACACACACACACACACACACACACACAGTTTGAGGAGGATATAATAAATAAAAGTAGTGATCAACCAAAGCTATTTTACAGCTACATCAGAAGCAAAACCAAAATAAAAGATATAATACAATCCATTACGGACGAAGGAATCACCTATACACAAGAGAAAGATATTTGTGAAGCGCTAAATAAGAATTTCCAATCAGTTTTTACAGAAGAAAAAAAAATTGAAAAGGACTATGTGGAACATGCATGTCGCCACATACTACCAGATATACAAATATCAGAAAAAGTAATACAGGAGGAGTTAAGTAAATTAGCAAGTGGTCCTGATAAAATTTCATGTTGGGTACTACGAGAATGTGTAAAGGAGTTAAGTAAACCATTATATTTAATTTTCAAGAAATCCTTGAGTCAAGGTAAACTACCTGATATTTGGAAGAAAGCAAATATTGTCCCCTTATTCAAGAAAGGAAATAGACAAAATCCACTCAACTACCGACCAGTATCACTGACCAGTGTTGTAAGCAAGGTATTAAAAAAGCTTATAAGAAAAGCTTGGGTAAATCATCTAGAAGAACACAGTATGATAACAGAAAGACAGTTTGGTTTCAGAAAAGGAAAATCATGTGTTACTAATCTGTTGAGCTACTATGACAGAGTAACAAACACAATACAGGAAAGAGAAGGATGGGTGGACAGTATCTATTTAGATTTGAAGAAAGCATTTGACACAGTATCACACGAAAGACTTTTATGGAAACTGTACCATCAAGGAGGAATTCGAGGCAAACTGTTTTGTTGGATGCAAGATTTTCTCATAAAAAGAGAAATGAGAACAGCACTAAGGGGAAACTACTCATCATAGAAAGAAGTGACTAATGGAGTACCACAGGGTTCAGTGCTGGCACCAATCATGTTTTTAGTGTATATAAATGTTATAAACAGTAACATTGGAAATGAGAGCTATCTGAATATGTTTGCAGATGAAGCAAAAATAGAAAGGAGAATTACTAACACAGACTCTTGTAAAGAGCTACAAGAAGAATTAAATAAACTTCATGAATGGAGTAATGCATGGCAAATGGAATTCAATGTGGACAAGTGTCATGTACTCAAGTTTGGTAAAAGTGGAAAAAGACCTGATTGGGATTATACGTTAGGAAATAAAACCCTATACACATCAGAAAGAGAGAAGGACCTAGGTATGATTATCAATAACAGACTATCTCCGGCTGACCACATCAGCGAGAAGGTACGGAACATGTATACACTGCTTGCAAATATGAGAATAACATTCACATACATAAATGAAGACATGCTAAGAAGGATAATAACATCATTCATTATACCAACCCTAGAATATGCATCAGTAATCTGGAGTCCTCATCTCAAAAAACACATAGACAAGATTGAAAAAGTTCAAAGGGCCGCTACAAGATGAATACCAAGCTTAAGGGACCTAAGCTACGAAGAAAGACTAAATAAACTGAATCTACCAACATTACAGGAGAGAAGGAAAAGAGGTGACATGATAATGCTATATAAGTGTATATCAGGGAAGGAGAAAATAGACATAAATGATTACTTAACATATGGGGAAGCATCAGTAAGAGGACACTGCAAAAAACTGCATAAGAAGAGAGGTGATAAAGACGTAAGGAAATTCAGTTTCCCAAACAGAGCAATTGATCAATGGAATGCACTACCGAATGAAATAGTGTGTGCCAAAACAATTCACAAATTTAAGGATATGTATGATTAATATGGTTCAAGACACGGGACAGTACGAGCTTGACTCATTCCTGTAAAGATACAATTAGGTAAGAACAATTAGGTAAGAACACACACACACACACACACACATACACACCGACAGACACAAAGACGTGGTAAAAAATATTATCGCTCTGCCTTGTTAAAGGCGGGCGATAAAAATCCTACTAAGGTGAATGCAATAAGAGGATATACGAAATCAGGGCTTAATAAAAATAGTGAAGGAAGTGAAACATCTGAACATTCACAAAATCAGTTGTTTAGGTAGTCGGTCATGTCATTCTAAGGAGACGTAATATTTACATTATCAGTGAGGGAAATACAAGAGATATTTATACATGCAAAGATTTCAACGTTATGTGAATGGGTAGCATATTCGTAGTGTTGTCGTGTTGTGAATGTTGAGAGAAAATCTGACTTGACGGCAATCTATAGAACAGAAGTTTTGAGTGACTTGACAGGAATGTTCGGACAGGTAACATTAACATGACTGTGTAGGAAATTGAAAGTAATGTGTACATTTTCTAAGTGAGTATGGAAAATGGTTACGTTGGGAGCAGGAGTGAAAGAACATGCAGAAGCAATACGAGGTCTGTTCAGAAAGTATCCCACTTCATTCTTTTTTCTCGCTAACCAGTTGAAGGATAGGGGCGGTGTTGTGTATTATGCACTGCAGGACCCTCCTGCGCATGTGATTAATGTCAGTCGCTACGAGTAACTCAGCGGCTGTCAGTCAGACTGCGTTCATAGTCGTGCATTTATGCGTCTCGTGCTACCGCACTCGGCACGATGACTGAAAACCGAACAAAGTTATTGCATCAAACACTGCCAGAAGCTTTTTGATACCCAAGACCCAGGAAGACCCAGGGAGTTTGAGGGAATGAAGCCATGGGGTTATGGTAAATAAAGGAGTGGTACAATCGCTTCAGGAAAGGCCGAATGTCATTCGAGGACGATCCACATCCTGGGAGGCTATCAACAAGCAGGAGTGCTGAAAATGTGAAGAATGTCTACGATTTGATCATGGGAAATCGCCAGTTGACTGTCAGGGAAATTGCTAATGAAATTGGAATCAGCGATGGATCACCAAACGAAATTTTAACAGATGATTTGGATCTGCAGAGAGTTGCCACTAGTTCGTTCCAAATCTCCTTCTACGGGAACAACAAGCTCTGCAGATGAACGTTGCTCAATACATGGTAAAATGTGCAAATCGCGATACAGACTTTCTGAAGACTGTTACCACTGGAGATGAGACTTGTGTGTAAAGGTATGACTCAGAAACCAAAACACAATCGTCCCAATGGAAGCATGCAGGGTCGCCTCAGCCAAAAAAAAAAAAAAAAAAAAAAACACGTCCACAGCAAGGTGAAATACGCTTGCATGTTGACATATTTTTTTTAACTACCATGCTGTTGTGCATCACAAATACGCAGCAGAAGGTTAGACTGTCAACAAGCATTACTACCTCGACGTTATCCATCCTCCTCATAACGCAGTTTGGCGAAGAGACCAGACTTATAGAAATCTTCAAGTAGGAAGCTGCACCACTACAACGCCCTGCCCATTCTTCTTAACTTTGTCAGGAATTTTTGGTGAAGCACGACATCCTGAAGGTCCGGCAGGCTCCCTATTCACCACACTTGGCTCTGTGTGACTTTTGGTTATTCCCCAAGCTTAAAACTCTGCTGAAGGGTTCCCAGTTTGAGACGAGAGAAAAGATCATGACGAAAACGACAAAACACCTGCAGGAGATACCGAAAACCGACGTTGAATGTTTCAGGCAGTGGAAAGATCGCTGCGCTACGTGTGCCAAGTGAGAAAGGGCCTACTATGATGGGGATTAGTGTCCCAGCTCAACAACTTTTATTTTTATTTTTATTTTTTAGAACCTAAGGTCGGATACTTTCTAAGCAGACCTCGTAGTCTTGACTCAAAGGATATGGACTAAAGCATTTTCACAAGAAACAGCTGTCATAGGAAGGACATTAAAGTGAAATGCAGGACAAAATACGAAGGGATTGAGCAACGGCCGAAAACTGGAATAAGAGATCTGACGGGACAAAGGCAACAGACAACTGGTAGTGAGATAAACTGAAGAATTCAGAATGCTCAGATGCAGTGTATAGAGAGTTACTGAACGGTTGAGGGAAGGGAATTAGTTGCAGGAGATCAACTGTGACTGCAGAACGAACAGAAATGTAGACAATGATAGTCGTGGAAAGGAAAGTAGCTTCAAGTACAGGATAGTACAATTCCAGATTTTAGCAAGGACAACCAGGATCTACACTAAAATTACTGATAGCCCATTCCAAAACTAAACGAAGATCTGACATTAGGACAAGATCTAGGGTAACATGTTCATTGACAGCCTGTACTGAAAGTTGAATAAAATCATCTGCTTTTACCATTAATAACTGGAGGGACAGAGACAATGATTCATGATAAAAGCTGAAATACAACATTTCTGGAACAACATTCATCTTGTCATTGAATTTCTCTAAAACATACGAAAATGTATTCAGTTTGGCAGCCATTTCATTGGTATGTGTGACACTGATTTCCTTGTACCTAATGGTTAATAGCAACCTATTCTGTGCTTCGAAAGGTGAAGGAAATGTTTCATATCGTTCATGATATGCTGACAATTCACTAGATGTTGCTAAGCCAATATACCACCAGGTACTTTCCCACCAAGATCAAAGAGACCTCGCTTTATTCGTGAACGTGATCTTCTGACTGGGCCACAATGAGGCAGAGAGGCACTTGAACTGATGAATAGTTCCTCGGTCCAAACAAGTTTCTATTGAGGAGGTTCATACAGTGGAACCCAGACAGTGGAATCCAAGAATATTAATTCATAGGTTTGATTGCCAAGGAAGCGAATATGGATCATATGGTGGACAGAGGACTTTTTTTTTTTCTTAAATATTTTTCCTGGTGACCATTGGAAGTATTTGAATAAAAGTATAAATCAAGAAATATTATTACATATTTGTAAAACCGACAAATCTTCATCCCCTGACGTATATAGCCAACACCACAAAGCATTCGAACAACATCACAAAGTACTTTGTGACCTCGTTATTAGGCACGCAGCTCGCCTTGAATGAATGAGAAAAACTTGTACCTAATATTATTACGAAAAACTCCTGTATGTGAGCACTCGGCATTGCCCGCAAGATAAAACCGGGAATGTAAAATTCTGGCGGTATGCAGTATATCTGCCTTGTTTTGGGCTTAGTGCAAACACTCCTGTTGTCACAAACTCTGACTACTACTGCCAAGAATACGAGTTTAATTTTCCATCTTATTATCACAAACTCTGATTACTTCTGCCCAAAACACGAGTCTAGTTAGTTTCCATCTTGTTAATTAATGTAAATTTCAAACTACAAATACATTCACCATTCACCAAGGCTTTTCACTTTTGCCATATAGCAAAACTGCATATTTTTTGCCTTACGACGGCAGTTTCAATGAACCATTTATTATTATTATTATTATTATTATTATTATTATTATTATATCGCACTCACCTTCCTGTCAGTACTGAAGCCTAGTATCGTTGTACAATATCTGTGTGCTCACAGCTTTACCGTATCATATCATATAGGAACTAAAAAAACAAGAACTAAGTTTGATGCCGTCTCTTGCGATAGTAATGAATTTCTTTAACATGATAACTAACGTGTCCTTAAGACCACTGAACAACATGATATATCATTTAATTACAAATTGTTTATCTGCAATCATCATATTCTCATAAATTATATGAGCTGTGCAGTTTTTGTTACTTACTGTCTCAAAATCAAATGGGCTGTTTTGTTTCTGCAGTGGCCCAAGGCTTATCTGAACATAAACCCAGTGAACTTCAGTATTAAGCTTTCCTTAATTCTGCAGTCCACCATCCTCTTTTCTGTTGTGAAACGGGATGTAGTCGGGAATGGGTCTAGGAAAAATACACAAAATGGACAGTTCTGTAGGAAATGTATGAAGAATCTGTTATTTAGTCAGGGTCAGTGTTACATCTCCTTTAAGTATAGGGCATATTCGTCACTGACCTTCCCGGTGAAACATATCAAAGAGAATAATGTATGGGAGGAGGCAAGCAACAAACCTTTCCTAGCATAAGAAAATTTGTCTGCAGAGGGGAGTAAGAAATGCAGTGGATGAAATAATAGACGAATTGTTGTCTCCGTAGAACGTTAAGGACAATGTACCCTGCTATTTTATCAGCTTCATATATGTTCGTGTTCAGGGTGGAGTGCGAGGCGTGGTAAACACAGACGTACTCCAGATACTTCTGGTGCTGGGAGGTGTACTGGCTGTGGCGGTGCTCTGTTGTGTTGAGCTTGGAGGACTGGCTCAGGTCTGGAGCACAGCATCACATGGACAACGCATACAATTCCTAAAGTCAGTACTGTACATATCTTACTGTCATACCTTACTCTGCAAGGCAGATGAATTTAGATTAATTAGGTTATTTCAGATTAATCTAGGATAGGCTAAGTAAGATTAGATTGCACAGGGGTTTATGGAAAGTACTGAGAAGAGAATCCTATTGGCCAACAACAAGGTTATCTGATGAAGCAAAACTTATCTCACTACAAATCTAATCAGATCTTGGGAGAAAGAGGAAGGAGAAGAGGAAGGCTTTACCCCCCTCGCGAATCCTTCAGGTATAATAGCTAGAAGTACTGACAAGAAAATCATGCTTTTTGAAAAGCACAAAAACCTATGGTTCTGCATTTTTATGCTTTTGACTCTGGGCATTCTCATGTGGGTCCGTTCAATTTGACGTTGAAACCCACAGTCCATAGCAAAGTTATACTAAGCTTCTCACTGAGTACCGGTGCACTGGTTTCAGAAGAGTGTTTTTAAGACATATGGATGGGTTTTGTGTAAATGTCTGCTTCAACAAATTTAAATAATGACACTTCCCTCACCCACTCTGGGATCAAATTAACACCCTTTAAGACACAAAAACAACATCCTTAATTACTTGACAACCATCTTCCCCGAAACTGGTTAGAATGAGCCAAGTTAGGTTAGTTAGCAGGAAATGGAAGTAATATCTCTGTGTTCTTTCTACACAGCTTTGACTTGAGCCCATACACTCGGCACAGCATCTGGTCCACCACTGCCCTGGGCATCTTTTTGAGCATGAGCCACATCGCATTTCATCAGGCTACACATCAGAGGTTTATTGGGGTTGCCTCATTGCGTATCTCAAGAGGGTAATAGTTTCTCTCTCTCTCTCTCTCTCTCTCTCTCTCTCCCATATGCCAATTCAGCTGTCCCACCACTCTTCCCCATCCCTCCCAGCTGGTAATTCCTCTCGTGCATACACATTTAAATATATATACATGACTTCCAGTCAGTTACAAATATTTTAATGCTCATCACTATTCATGTGTGAAGCCAACATTGCCAAAAGAAATATTTGTCCTGTTCTCGAAAGAGAGGAGGTTAAACATAAACTGTGGCTTTGACCAGTGATATGTAAAAAATGATCAAAGAAATGTACAGGTAACTAACAAGCAAACAAAATACAGTGACTGGATCACTTAATACATTCTGACCAAGCAAGAAAGAGAACTCCTTGGACATAATTATCAGTAAATACTGAGTTTATCCATTGTTATATATTATCAGTAGTACTATAATATCTTGCCCTTTCTCTTCAGGACTGTCATGCTGAACTTCAGGAGTAATATGTGCACAGCAGGCTAAATAATGCAGTACAGTACTGTAAATTAATACTCGTCCTATGATAGCTTCTTACACCTTAATTGCGGGGTATCACTTACATGAAGCTCGGGAGCAAGGGATCATACCGTGGGGCGTCACTTTTGTGATTCTGTGTTATTTTGAATTCGACCGGGCTTTCAAGTGGTGGCTTGTATCATCTACCAGTACTACCAGTGTCCAGCTGTACTCAGCTCTGCTAATGTCACCTGAACTCCCAGCCACTGTTGACAATTTAGCCATTTTTCTCCTGTCCTTGACTCCCCCCCTCCTTAACTCCCTTCCATTACCCTCTCCTCCCACCTGACCAGTTGCTCTGCGCTACACAAATGCTGGACGGATTTTTCCACTCACTTTATCCGTTGAAATGTGCCCTTTGCCTTATTCTTATAAAAAATAACATATAAAAGAAAGAGAAAAGGTAATTGATACTGCCATAAATCTGGAATGGGCTAATTACCACCTGGCAACACCTCACGTGCACTCGTTTGCTAATTTTCCCTATTTATTTCCCCTTGAAATATGCCGTATGACCTGTTCTCATAATAAAGATATTTATAAGAAAGGAACGGAGAAGCCTAAGTGATATTTACATTCACCTGGAACTACCTAATTTATTATGTATTGTCTAGAGATCCTGCCAATCATTTCATAGAGTATGTATTAGCAGCTATTACCTCGCTGACATTGGCAGCCCTTCACTACCTCTAGGCCACAGCATTCAGTTTACTGTCATCTTTCAAGGTGAACCACGTCGGATTCGCACCTGTCCAATTCTGCAGTTTTTTGGCCCCATGCAAAATGCCCTGTGACCTCTACCCCTACTAAACCTCGTGTGGAAAGGGGTGAAGGGCGAAGTGACTGCTGTGGAACATGAACTGGCTAATTTATCAATGATAATGATGGATAGTGACTACGATCTTTCTGGTGACTCTAAAACAGTGCAAGTGGAAATGTAAATAATGTGTAAACAGCAAGTGAAAGCAATGAATGTAAATATAACTGAACAGTGGAAAATAGTTTTATAAGTTACTGCAAGTGACAGTGCATAACATAGTGTAAATAAATAGAAATGTAAATAATGTAAATAAAATAGAGAATGTAAATAGAAATGTAAATAAGTAGTAATATAAGAATACGAGTTTATATACTAGGAGTAATGAAAGTGAAAGTTTCACTCTAGCATGTATGAATACTGGGAAAATGAAAGTGAAAGTGACAGATTCGCTCTCTATGCGACGAGAAAGTGAATGCCTGGAATGAAAATAAACTATTAATACTGAAAGAAACTTATAGATAAATATTGTATATATAAATAAGTGTAATAAAGTACTAGGAATATAAAGTGTGAGTTTGTTCATAAATAATAAATGACAGCTCCGCCTCAGAATACCATCGGGGAACCAGCATGAGAGGAAAGCTCGTATGTGTTCGTAATTTACATTGCTTTCACAGTGTTTTTTTTTTTTTTGGAATATGGATTCCAAACTACTTTAAATTCATAGAATAGTGTTTGTAGTTACAATATCAGGCAGTGGTAACCATATTACGGGGTATCAGGAAGTGTAAAGTGGAGACTTCTTCACCCAACTTCAGAAGTCTCCACAAGTCCTCCGGTAGACGACGAAGGCTCAACAAACATCCCAGGGGAAAGCTGAAGGTATGTGCCATATGCATATGTAATTTTAACATTCTAGGACTATTAACTGATTTTTGGCAAATATTTTTAAAAAGTCAGTTGGAGTGTGAATATCCTCGCGGGATACGCAAGGAGCGCAAAAACATCCCCGCGGTGTAGGGGTTAGTAATTTACTGACAGAATATATATAAAATAGAATTTAAGAGTAAAAAATATGAATTTTTTGTTATACACTCATGCTTGGGGAGAGAGACAGCTGTTATGTTTTCACTGATGTGTGTGTGTGTAAAAGAGAGAGAGAGAGAGAGAGAGAGAGAGAGAGAGAGAGAGAGAGAGAGTTTTTATCCGATTTTAACCAAATTTGCTGGAAGAGTGGAAGGATACATCTATTAGGAAGCCTATTTTGTTTGTATACAAATAGTCTCATGGATAGGTCAAACACTGATGTAACAAAATCATATTAAAGAACTCTGATTCGGTTTAGAACAAAGTTGGAGAAGTGTTCAGGGTTAAGCAGGAATGGAATGATTCGTTTTATTGAAGAATAAATATGCGGTCAAGGCCACATTGCAAGGGCATAGCTAGACTCGTGTGCATGCTTGATAACAAAACAAACAGTTCTGATTCGATTTTAACTAAATTTGATGGAAATGTCGAGG
Source organism: Coenobita brevimanus (assembly GCF_032717465.1). Lineage (NCBI taxonomy): Eukaryota > Metazoa > Arthropoda > Malacostraca > Decapoda > Coenobitidae > Coenobita > Coenobita brevimanus. Next base: position 23,027,599 of record NC_136968.1, on the reverse strand, counting down.
TGCAGCCAAAGCGTACAAGTATTGCTATTTAAAATGTCTGGCCAAAGGTCAGAGTCACAAGGCAAGGTCAGTTAAATATTCGTCATTAGATTTAGATTTTATTGAACAATTAGGCAGGAAAAGAAGGGTTTCATTTTAAGAATAGCCAATTAAAGGCCAAGCTTACAGGAAAAGGTCAGTGGTAAAGCTTACAGAGCAATGTCAAGTCATATATCGTTGATCTTACTGGAAACAAACATGGTGTAAGGGTTAAAGGTCAGTCAAGAAGAAAGGGATTCTGTTCTGTGAACAGTCGCCTAGAGAATAAGGTCACAGTGGAAGCTCAAAGTTCTACCCATGTGTCTTTGTGAAAACAAAATAGTTTGTTTTAATTTGGATTAAACTTGGTCGATCAGTTGAGGATCACTCAAGAGTTTGACCTAATGTTTCTTAGAGTAAAAGGGTAATGCGTCGCGCAAAAACACTGGTGAATATGACAAAGAGGAACGGCAAAATATTACATACATGCATACATACATATTGATTATCTTATAATCCAAAGTTCGTGTTTGTCTGTCTGTAGTGCGAACTTTTTTTTCTGTTCAGGTTCTAGGCTGTTTTACTGTAGTACCTAACAGGAGGAAAATATAATAATACTAATATCAAGTTACCTGTTTACTTACTGTGTAGCAACTAGAAGGAAGCTTTACCAAGGGTACATTTTACATTTGTCTCAATAACTAACTGTATGCTTAACTGTAACCATATTTCAGATAATGGGAGGAACCACAGCAATATTACCGTAAAGTTAGAGATTTACAGCTTTAGGGGTTTTCTCTAAGATGTGTTACAAAGAAAATACTGATCAAATTTGAATATGGTACTTTCCACTAGGCTAAATGGCAAAGTATTCAGCCAAAATTCTCATCATTCTTTTATATTATTGGGTTCCCAACCAAATAGCTGTATCTCAATTAGTTTTTGGGATGATTCATTTTCATTTATGAAATTTTTGCACCAAAAATGAGTATCTGACCCTCAAAGAACAGGTCAAGGTCATTTATATTTGGCGCAAGTACTTTGGTTACCCTAGGGTACCTTCCTGCATAATATCAAAAAGATCTAAGGGGAAAAAAGAGGGGCAAAGAAAAAAAATAATATTTACGAAAACAATAAGTTTCGCCATAGATCCGGTGATAATAATAATAATAATAATAATAATAATAATAATAATAACAATAATAACAATAGTAGTAGTAGTAGTAGTAGTAATAACAATAATAATAATAATAATAATAATAATAATAATAATAATAATGATGAAGGAAAAGCAGAATATGCTGTTGGCCAATTCCAAGGTTTTGGCCATATTTTGATACCCTGAAGGTTACTTCTTGATAGCTCAAGTCGTTCATGAGATATAATGGTTCTAGAGGTGGATGATAAAAACTAGTTGGCCTTTTGCAGCGACTTGGTTACCTTGACTCTAATCCCGAGTGCCCATTTTCGAACTTGGTCAAGATTTTGACCATTTCTTGATACCCGGAAGATTTCATGTTGATAGCTCAAGTCGTCCTTGAGATATAATGGTCCTATAGGTAGATGATAAAAACTAGTTGGCCTTTGGCAGCTATTTTGGTGACCTTGACCTTAACCCCGAGTGCCCACTTTCTTATTCGGCCATGATTTTGGCCATATCTTGATACCCTGAAGGTTTCATGTCGATAGCTCAAGCCGTTTATGAGATATAATGGGAACACACACACACACACACACACACACACACACACACACACACACACAGGCGGGCAAAAATATTATAGTTCCGCCTTCTAAAGGCGGGCGATAATAATAATTAGTTACCTATTTAGTCATTGTGTAGCCTCAATTAGGGAGATTTCCCATAACTATAGGTACTGATTGTCTAAACCGACTAATTACATGCTTAACTGTAACTGTATTGTTTTCACTTAATGAGAAGAACCATGGCTATATTTCTGTAAAGTTAGTTTTACAGATTCTGTGGGTTTCTCTAAAACGTGTTACAAATAAAACATTGAGCAGATTTGAATCTGGGATTTTCCACTATGCTAAACGACAAAATATTCAGCCGAAATTCCCAACAAACTTTTTTATCATAGGATTTTCAATCAACTAGCCGTATCTCAATTATCCTCTAAGATATTTAAATTTCAAATATGCAAGTTTTGCACAAAAACCGAAAATATCATCTTCAAAATGACACTAGTACTTCAGTTACCCTAGGGTATCTTCCTGTATAAAATCAAGATCTAAGATAAAAAGTGCAAAGAAAAAAAATACCAAAACAATATGTTTTGCCAAATATACATATCAAAGTTTAATCATCATCATCATCATCATCATCAACCGGACCTCCACTCCCACCCAATGATAGGATGAGGAGTAGCAATGTCCAGACAGCCCAAATTTGCCCAGTTCACTCGGCCACGCTTTCGTTCGCCTACCATTCAAGCCTCAAGAATCCTGGCTGTATCTGATACGCCAAAAACATTCATAACGTTCTGTAGCTTCACATTAACATATCCTATAGAGTCAATCAGGACGCATTCACGTTAAAAAGGAGTGTCTAATCCCTGACCATGTACTCCTCACAATATTCATCTAGCCACCTCGATCTCTTCTTACCATTCCCTTTGCCTCACCGACTTCCAAACCTTTCTTTCTCACACACTCATCCATCATATCCCTCCACCTTCTCCTTGGCCTCCCTTCTTCATATTCGCTCAGATATACCTTTTGCACCACTCAATTGTTATCCATCCTCTCCACATGACCATACCATCTCAGTACATTCACTTCGATTCTGGTGTCCACAGATTTCCTCCCTCCGTATCTTTCACGAATCACATTATATTGTATTCTATCCTTTCTCTGTACTCCACATACATTCCTCAATATTTCCATCTCCACTGATCTCATTCTTGACTTTTCATTTTCATGCCACACCATAATCTCACATCCGTATGTTAAAGATGGCACTAAAACTCCTTCAAGTAAGTCTCTCGCAGCTGCAACATTCAAGCCTCTGTTTCTTATCAAGGCCTTCATTGCACCAGCTACTTTCCTTCCTTGTGTCACTCTACTTTCCACTTCTTTTGCACATTTTCCTCTCTTTTCTATCACTCTACCCAAGTATTTGAACCCTCTCACCAATTCCAGTCTCTCTCCATTCACAGTAGCCTAAACATCGCACTGCGAGTCAACTTCTCTCTCAGTAACCCTCATTTTACTCTTTTCTATATTTACTCTCAAGGCACGACGCTTACAGACATCAGCAGAATTCTGCACTAGTTTACCAAGTTCTTGTCCGGTATTTGCAAGTAGTATTGCATCATCAGCATACAACAAATCTGGGATATTCCATCCATCACCATTCATTACCAGCGCCATCTCCCTCTCCATTACTCGTGTTTTTACTACTCTCATCACCCCATCCATATGTATTTTGAACAACCATGGGAACATCACACAACCTCGTCGAATGTCCACACTGATCGTGAACCATTCACTTAGATGCTCATTAACTTTTACACGTGGTTCACTACCATCATAAAAACTCTTGCCTACACCTAACACCTAACTACCTACACCGTACATGAGCAAAACCTTCCATAATCCTTCTTTGCCTACTGTGTCGTATGTTTTTTCCACATCCATAAATGCCATAAACACCTTATAGTCCTTCTCACAAGGCTTCTCCATTATTTGTCTTATTGGAAATATTTGATCCGCGCATCCTCTGCCACTCCTAAAGCAACCCTGTTCATCACTTATTAGGACTTCTGATATCTCTCTTACTTTCTCTATAATAATTCTTCCATAATTATACCTTCCCTACCACACTCAATAAACTTATGCCACAATAATTCTTGCATTCACTTCGCTCACCTTTATTCTTATACATGGGTACAATCACAGCATTTTTCCACTCTGCTGGCACAGTTTCACGTATCCTTGCCTTCTTACATATTTCCAACAAGCACTTCATTCCGTCCTCTTGACTACATTTAATCATCTCTGCATACACCTCAACCCCAGCTTCTTTCCCATTTTTCAGTCGCTTCACAGTGCTCTTCATCTTTCCGAATGTCACGTTTCCTGGCACTTCAGTCCTTCTCTGCACTCCCCCCCCCCCCAACCAATCATGTTTACAGTGGCTCTGCTTTCTCTGCTCTAGTTCATCTGGCTTTCAACATATTCTTTCCATCTGGTCCTTACTTCATCCTCATGGGTTAATATCTGACACCTACATCCTTCACACCTAACATTTCTTTCCACTGTCACTTCTACACTTCCTCACCTCTTTCCTGAATAACTTGCCATTTTCAGAGTACTGTTGTTTGCATTCATTTTTCTTCCTAGATTATCATTTTCCTCGTTTTTCCTCTTTATTAGTTTCTTTAAATGCTTCTTGCTCTCAGTATATTCACTTCTCATTTCAATTAAACCCCTGTCCTGTAACCAACCTAGCCACTTCTTCCTATTTTCCTCCAGTGATATCTTAACGGCTTCATCCGACCTTGCCGTTCCTTTCTTCTTTGTTGTTACTCTTGCCACACCACACACGGCTTTAGCATTTCTAACTAAGTAATCCCTATATGCATTCCACATGATGTTCAGATCCATTTCACTTCAATTCACTGATTCTAACTCCTCCTCCTACCTTGGTCCTGTATACATCTGCCATTTCTTTGATCCTCAGCTTCTCGACTTTCAGTTTTTCTCCCTGACTGCTCCCCTCTCTCTCCTGGCCCACCTTACTCCTCTCAGCTTGATCTTGCACACCACAGTCAAATGATCTGACAGACATCCACATCGTCTTCTCACGGCTCTTGTATCAGCAACCATTCCCAGCATCGACATCACTACGAGCACGTAATCAGTCAGGCTCCTTTCAAAACGATCTCCATTCTCTCTATACCATATATATTTATGTGCATCTTTGTGTTTGAAATACGAATTACAAATGCATAACCTCCTTTCCTGACACATATTCTTCAGTCGCTTCCCATTACCATTTTCTCCTGGTACTCTATGACAACTCAATATGTTATCCCCAGGACCAGTGCTCACTCTTCCATTCATATCCCCCATTACGATCACTTTATAACTCCTGGGTATTTTTCCCACTACTTCATCCAGCTCATCCCAAAACCTGTCTTTCTCTCTCTCACTCCTGTCCTCACGTGGTGTATATGCTACAAGCACAGCCACGTTCACATTTTCAAACTTGAACTTCACATACATACACCTATAGCTGACACATTAGTAATCTCTAATTCCACTCCGCCAGACTTCATTTGTCAACAGAGCAACTCCTTCTTTGCATCTTCCTTGCTCATTCATGTCCGATCTTATGTATTTCACACCATCCCACACCTCCACTTGACGTCCTTTCATCTTTGTTTTACACAGTGCCATCACTGCATATCTTGCACTCTTGAACACATTCACCACTTCCACCTTTTTGTTGTCCTCATTCACACTTCTCACATTCGACATGGCCATGCGAATTTGCCTATTTGGATGGGGCCCTGGGCAGGTATTTGGCCCTCCGAGGCACTCTGAAACAGTTGCCATGATTAAGTGATTCCGAAAAGGGAATCTAGGGGACACAACTTGGCCGAAAACCCCAGTTTTATGGTTACCACCCAGCATAGTAAATGGTTTCCTGGGTAAAAGAAATCATTTGGCTTGTCACTCAGTGCAGAGACCATGAGTGTAGAGACCATATTAATAATATAATAATAATAATAATAATAATAATAATAATAATAAAAATGATAGTAAGTGTAGAATCCATAATAATAATAATAATAATAATAATAATAATAATAATAATGTTGATGAGTTACAATAAGAAGAAGAAAAAAAAAAACTAGTTGTCTATTTACTTCCTGTGTAGGCACAATAAGGAACCTTCGCCATAACTATTTATGGTATTGATTGTCAATAATGCAAGGTCATTCATATTTGGAACATGTACTTAGATTGACTCGGGGTAGCTTCTTGTGCATAATCAACATACTCTTAAGAGAAAGGTTTGGAAGAAATAAATGAAGCATGGCTACATTTTACATTTGTCTTAATAGTTGGATTCTTTTATGTTTAATAGTAACCATTTTCCTCTCAGGTAATGAGAGGGACCACAGCTGTATTTCTGTAAAGTTATAGCTTTGCAGCTTTTGTGGTTTTCTTTAAAAAGAGTTACAAAGAAAACACTGAGCATATTTGAACTCGGTACTCTACACTATGCTAAATGGTAAAATATCGCATTCATATGCTCGGAGACTGCCTTGCCACACAGTGCCTGACCACATTTCTGTCTCCTATTTCATCCTTTTCCTCTCGACTGGTTGACATTCTCTCAGATTCCATTCACACAGATCGGATCCGGCATACTCACGTGCCAGGCCTGGCATCCTGGCAAAAAAGAATTTGTTCGGCACTCAATTGTCCTCTCCAGCTTTCTGGCCGTGATCCTGCGCCGCGCTGATCTTGTCACTCCTATCCCTACTGACCCTTTGCCCCCTACCTGGACACGTACGACTCCTGCTGTGCACTACACACTTTCTGCCACTGCTTCTGACCGTTTACCAATCCCTTCACAGCTCACCATCACCGAAACCCTTAACTCTCTAGCCAGTACCTACCCTTCCTATCTTATTCACATCCACACTGATGGTTCTGTCTTCGTTAATGGCCGGGCGGGAGCTGCATGAATTTCCTTTACTAACTCTGTTTCCCCCGTCTACTCCACCTTGCACCGCCTTCCCAGCTGGGCCAGCAGTACCCAGTGTGAACTATCTGCTATAATCTCTGGTCTTGACTTCCTACCAGGTCTCATCATAAGCGATTCCCAAGCTGCCCTTGCCTTACTTTGCGACCTCCCCCCCCATGTATATACATACATGTATGTGTGCATATGTGCCTCTCTCTGCATACGTATATACATACGTGTGTATCTATGTATCACTTCACTGATCTCAAAACATGTAATGATAATTACTGTAACAACTTTGTACCATGTATGTGCCATTGTATGTCTTTATTCATTATTGTGCTTGTAATGATAATTACTTCCATACCTTCTATGTCCTAAGATGCCAATTTTTCTCCATTGCTCTCATGCACCCTTCCATGCTTGGCCTACAGGGACAGTGTTCCCCAGAGTGTTGGGGCTTGTTCTGAATGGTAAATATAGAACCTTAAAAATAATATATATATATATATATATATATATATATATATATATATATATATATATATATATATATATATATCAGTCAAAATTCTCAGCAATCTTTTTAATCACAGAATTTTCCACCTAAAAGCTGTATTTCAATTAGTTTATGAGATATTTCTATTTCAAATCTGCAATTTTTTCAACAAAAAATAAGTATATTATGACCTTCGAAGATAGGTCAAGGTCATTTATATTTGGCACAAGTATTACGATTACCCTATGGTACTTTCTTGTAAAATGTCATCAAGATCTAAGGAAAACAAAAGTGCAAAGGAAAATAATATTTACTAAAGCAATAAGTTTCGCCATATATATGGTGAAAAGTATTAATAATATGTGGTAGGTGGACTCGCTCACCATCCACTCACTCGATGTAGTGCTGCTCTTGGGTGTCTGTCCTATCCTCTCCTCCATCCGTCTTTTCTTCCATCCTCTTCTGTCTTTCTTTCCTTCATTCTTTCCTCGTCCTTCTGCCTACGGGTGACTTTACATTCCCTCTTCAATTTTTCTTTCCTTCATTCTTTTCTCTCCCTTCTGCCTGTGGGTGGCTTTACACTGAGTGACAAGCCAAATGGTTTCTTGTACACCAGGAAACCATTTACTACGCTGGGTGGTAACCATATAACCCAATTTTGGCACCTGGTGGTTTAGTGGGCAATTACAGTGCTCCAATCGGACTGAGCCGGTGAAGGTTTATATCCAAGGAGTGGTTGGGGTTTATTGCTGATGTGATGCCTTTCAGGGATGAGTGAGGCTGGTCACTCTTATCTTAAATGACAAGACCAACTTGCCTAGCCTTGGGCTCCTACGCTCCTCATGGGGCAACGTAGGAGTGGATGAATAATAATAATAATAATAATAATAATAATAATAGTAATAATAATAATAATAATAATAATAATAATAATAGTAATAATAATAATAATAATAATAATAATAATCAACATATTAACTTACTGTGTAGCAACAAGAAGGAAGCTTTCCCATGACTATTTATGGTACTGATTGCCTTAACTGGTTAACTGTATGCTTAACCCGCCCCGTCCCGACGACGTATGGGTACGTCACCACGATTTGCATTTGCCAGTCCCGGCGACGTACCAGTACGTCGTGCAATTGCAATGTGCATAATTTCGACAATTTTCAAATTTCGCGCTTGATTTGCGGTACGTACCCTCGCCTGACCTTCCCCTACCTGCCACCAGGCAGGGACACTCGGCGACCCCCCGCGACCCGCGCTAGCCCGCCACTCGTCCACTCACCTGGTAGCCACGGTCCTGCTCAGACATGGCTAAGAGAGGTCTCTCAGAGAGCGAAATTCAAGTTGCCCTGGACACCTTTACCGGCGACAGTGATTCCCCACTGGATGACGAGGAGATGGACAAGGATTATGTGCAGCCAGAGGAGGAAGAAACCACCAGCAGTGACGAGGAAGTTCCGTCACCCAGGAAGCGGCAGTACGTGACTTACCGTGCTGCTAGAGAGGGGCAGGAGGCAAAGAAGGCACGTGGTATATCATATCCCTATCCCCAGCGTGCCTTGGAAGCAGAATTCGAGGTCGAGGACGAGGACGAGGATGAGGACGGAGACGTGGGACGTGCTGCCACGTGGTATGGGCGGGAGGTGATTACCCATTGTGGCCCAGAGCGCACACCACGTCGTCTAAGCAGGTATGGGCCTAGCATTCTGTTTGGGGCGGTAGGAAGTGAAGTGGAGGGAGTGGGGAGTGAAATGGACATTCCTGGGATTAGGGAAAGTGAGAGTGAGGTGGGTGAGTCATTGCTCTCCCTACGCAGTGTGAGGCGGCAGAGTGGATCACGTGGGCCAGTGCGGGTGCGTTCATTATCACGTGGGGTTGTGAGGGAGGGGGAAGGTGGGGAGGAACCACTCCAAAGCACGTCTTATGCTCCCCAATATCCCCTAACACATGGTCGAGCAAGGTTGCATGAGAGAGCACGTGGTGTGGTAATGGAGGGGGAAGGTGGGGAGGAACCATTCCCCAGCACGTCTTCTGCTCCCCAATATTCAACAATTTCATCCCCACAGCCCCCTAATGTTCCTCAAGGCCGTAAGGGTAAGGGAAAGGGAAAGGGTAAAGGCAGAGGGAAGAGGAGTGACAGTGGGGAAGCCCTCCGTACTCCTTCTCCCCAACCTTCCCAACCAGGATCTCCTCCCCACCCAGACGAAGGCGGTGATGGGGACGAGGGATTTGTGTCGTGGGATTGGGAGGATGGGAGTGATTTTTCTCCCCTCATTCACCCCTTCACTGAGCATGGGCGATCTGGCTGCATTGCACCAGGTATTCACTGTAATTCAAGTAGGTTGGATTTTTTCCACCTGGTTTTCAGTGAGGCCTTCGTAGATCAGATCGTTTTTCAAACAAACCTGTTTGCAAGCGGCCAGCGGCTAGAAAGTGAAAGACTGGGAACAAGGAGTAGGCATTCTATGATTTATGATTACCCTGTCTCCATTCCAGAAATGTTCTTATTTTTTGCCCTTGCCCTTTTGATGGGTATAATAAGAAAAAATAGAATTCCTGCTTACTGGACTAAGGACCCTGTTATGTTTTCCCCCATATTTGGTCAAGTGATGAGCCGTAATCGGTTTCAACAAATTCTAAGTCGCCTCCATTTTTATGATGCTAATGACCCTGCAAATGCAAACAACACTGACAAAATTAGGCGAATTAGGCTGGTCTTTGATCACCTCAGGCAAACCTTTCAATCCTCATTCTATCCCTATAGAGATCTCGTCATAGACGAGAGTCTCATGTTGTGGAGAGGCAATATTTCATTCAGACAGTATATACCCAGCAAAAGGCACCGTTTTGGGTTCAAGATCTTTGTTATGTGTGACTGTAGGACTGGATACGTGCAAGACATAGTCTTGTACACCGGTGCACAGACAGACATAATAGAAGATCGAAGTATAGGACTTTCGGGAGCAGTGGTAAAGACGATGATACAAGACTACCTTCATCGTGGTCACGTTCTCTACCTCGACAACTGGTACACTAGCCCTCTTCTCGCTCGTTATCTTCACAGACATGAAACGGGAGTCTGTGGAACCGTAAAGGTGAACCGGCGTCACATGGTCAAGGTAGGGCGGAAACTTGCAAGGAGTGAGGTTGTCTTCTTCAAAGCAAACAACATCCTTGCAACAATGTGGAACCACAACAGAGAAGTAAGCCTCTTGTCCACGGTTCACCGCCCTTTGATGCACCGTACTGATTCTGTTGATTACCATAGCGAGAGCAGGCGTCGTGTTTGGAAACCTGAATGTGTCATGGACTATAATATAAACATGCACCTCGTGGACCAGTCAGACTCCATGATATCGACGGTAGAGTGTGCCAGGACCACGATGAAGTGGTATAAAAAACTGTTCTTTCACTTGCTAGATATCACTGCTCTGAATTGCCACCACCTTCACGCCATGACCACAGGAGTTCAGGAAACCTTTGAAGGGTTTGTGAGGGAGCTCACACGAGAAATCTTTGCTAAGTATGCTGTTGAAAGGCCCCAACAGCGCCCCCGCACTGCCCATATTACCCACACTCCCCAGAGAATATCCGCCCGCCATTTCCCAACTCCTATCCCTCCCCAGCCCAACAGACCTAGGCCCCAGCGCAGGTGTCACGTGTGCAGTCATTCCCAGGTGAGACTCACGACACAGAGGAAGGACACCCGCTATGAGTGCGTGCAGTGTGACGTGGGTCTGTGTATTCACCCATGTTTTAGTGAATATCACACGTTGCTGCACTTTTAGCATAGTGTGAATGCGAAAGGACGCTGAAAATATGAGGTAAATGCGACAGACAGACGCTCTGTGAAAATATCAGTGATGTGGATCGCCAAATATTAGTATAAAGTGCCTACGGGTAGAACATAAGTGAAAACATTGGGTGTAAGTATATAAATCTGCCCTAAGTTGAAACTTACATAGAGAGGGTTGTTTGATTCGATATTCTGTCGCTCAGTGCAATAAATACAGCCCCTTATTATATATTTCTTATTATGTGACATTACTACGGGTATAATATAAGTTCAAATTATTGTATATGATGATGTATATTCTAAGTCAAATATTCATAGCGTGTCTATAAAGATAAGATTTCCTGACGCTTAGTCGAATGAATAAGGCACGTATTAGTCAAAATAAAAGTCAGCAAGTGATAAAGTGAATAATTAGTATATAAGTGCGTGAGTGAATTAGTATATAAGTGTTTGAGTATTATGTATGACGAAACATTCCTTGCGAGGGTATTTTCAGGCGATATTCTCCCGCTCACTTGAATAAATAATGGCAGTAAGTATGTACAGTGCATTCCAGGGGTGTAAACGTGTGTGATGTAAGTGGGAAAATATAATTTGAGTGAATAAATAAAGTAGATGATGAAACACGAGTGTCTGAGATCGTGGTTGCTACGTGAATAGGCACTAGCATATCGCTAAATGCCCTCGTAATGAATGATAATAATTGAAAACCTTCACAGTGGTGGAGGAAAGGTTCTATGTAAATGGGAAAATAATTGGAAAGTGATAAAACAATTTGGTATGTTGAAATACGAGTCTTAGCGAGTGCGCTTACTAAGCTGATGTGCGCTAAACTTATGCTGCATGTCATCATAATGAATGAAAACATCTGAAAACACTTACAAACAGTTGTAATTGGTAAATTGTCATCGAAACAGAAGTATACAAGTAGAAAAAATGATAGGTTGACTCATACCAGAAACTTAGCATATAGCATGATACGACTCGGACCTAACTCGCTATGCTCGCGCGATGGAACAATGCTTATTTTTCCTATATATGTGTCTGAAATCCATTATATTGTTACTGTTATTGTTTATTAGTTCAAATTCAATAAATGTAGAGGTGTTGTGTGTTGTTTGTCCCATTATTCCTTACCATAGAAAACGTAAACGCATATCCAGCCCATTACAGAATACGATACCTGCGGGGGGAAACCGCACCTGTAGAGACCACTTATAGACCACAGAGACCACTTTTTTCAGGATTTTCCATCGTTTCTCGACCTAAGCGGAAGTTTTAGAAGAAAAAAATTTTTTCCAAAAAGGCTCGGGACTGGGGGATGTCATAGGTGCGGAAAGGCTCGGGACGTGACCGGTTAATGTTAACCATATTCCTTTTCTTTAATGAGAAGGTCCGGAGCAATATTTCTGTTTCAGTTCTACAGTTTTTCTTTTTTCTCTAAAATGTGTTACAAAGAAAACACAGAGGAGATCCGAATTTGGGACTTTCCAGTAAGCTAAATGGCAAAATATTCAGCCAAAATTCTCTTTAACCATTTCTGTCAAACGATTATGAACCAAATGGCTGTACTTCAATTAGTTTCTGGGATATTTAAATTTCACAAGTTCCAGAATTGCACCATTAATGAAAGTATGACCTTGAAAAATAGGTCAAGGTCATTTGTATTCGGAAGAAGTACTTCGGTTACCCTAGGGTACCTTCCTGTATAATATCATCAAGATCTAAGATAAAAATTGCAAAGAAATATAATAATATTTACCAAAACAATATGCTTCGTCATAGACATGGCAAAGTTTAATAATAATAATAATAATAATAACAATAATAATAATAATAATAACAGTGATGATAATGATAATGATATTGAATAATAATACCACCACCACCACCACCACCACCACCACCAACAACAACAACAACAACAACAATAACAATAATAATAATAATGATAATAATAACAATAATAATAATAATAATAGTGATGACGATAATGATAATGATGTTGAATAATAACACCACCACCACCACCACCACCATCAACAACAACAACAGCAACAACAACAACAATAATATTAATAATGTGATAGGAAGCATTAGGAGGAACACACTGAGGTGGTTTGGCCATGTGGAGAGGATGGAGGGTGAGAGACTGATGAGGAGAGTGTATGTGAGTGAGGTGGAGGGGGGAAGAGGGAGAGGGAGGCTGAGGATGAGATGGAGGGATGGGGTGGAGAGGTATATGAGAGAGGGGGGTGAGTTGAGAGCAGGGCAGTGAAATGGCGGGGGACAGGGCAACGTCAAGGCTATTTGTTTGTGGCCACCCCGTACGGGATTGAGGCGTCTGGCAATAGATAGATAGATAGATAGATTGTTAGTAGTTCAAGGTCATTCATATTTGAAGTATGTAGTTATATCAACCTAGGGTAGTTTTTTGTGTAATATCAACAAGATCTGAAGACAAAGGTTTGGAAGAAATATATGCAGCATGGCTACGTTTTACATTTGTCTCAATAACTGGAAAACTGAGGGACCACAGCTGTATTTCTGTAATGTTACAGTTTTACAGCTTCTGTGGATTTCTTTATAATGCATTACAAAGAAAATATTGAGCAGATTTGAATTCGGTACTCTACACTAAGCTAAATGGCAAAATATTCAGCCAAAATTCTCAGGAAACTTTTTTTTATCACACGATTTTCAACCGAATCCTGTAACTCTGTTAGATTCTGTGATATTTCGATTTCAAATTTGCAATTTTTGCAAAAAAAAAAAAATGAGTATATGACCTTCAAAAATTGGTTAAGGTCATTTATATTTCGCACAAGTCCTTGAGTTACCCTAGTATACCTTCCTGTATATTATCAAGATCTATGAAAAAAAGTGGAAAGAAAAATAATGTTACTTATCAAAACAATAAGTTTTGCCATATAAAAATCGAAGCTTTACAATATGATTACTCTCCTCACCTTGACCTCCAGAATATGCTGGTTCTTCTTGCTTGGATTCTGGGTCCTGTGGCTGCTGTTCTTCCTGACTGGACTGGAAGCCTACGCCACATACCATCTTTGTGATCCTCTTGCAGCTGGTCGCATCAAGAAGCCCGACCAGGTACAGTAGCATATCTTACATGCATATTCGAAACTGTCTCGAATCCAGTCCCTTCCCTGTGTCCCAACATTCCTCCCACTAGCCATAGCTTTCACACATAACTATCTTGTCACTTCTGCTCACTGTTCATACTGACTACATTCTAAAGCAGGGAAGGTGAGGGACGCATTCCCATGGTGGCTCTGATATAGTCGGATGGCTCCACTGCTCGGTTATGTAGACATCCCTTTACTCTTTCTCTTTCCATATCATCTAAAAGGAGAATGGTGTGCTGGAGGAGAAGGTAGCTTGAGTCTGCAATCCACTGGGTTCACATTTAGATGAGTCTGGGAGTCAACGACCTTCACGGCTGTCTCATTCAGATCTCATGCAATGATATTTGCAGGGATACTCTTTGGACACTAATTTGAAATTCAATCAGACCTTTCCCTGACCCAGTGTAGGATCACATTTGTGTCCTTTACAAATAGCAGACCGATTCTCTACCCACATGACCATGCCTCCGTCAGATCTAAGCACCTAAATGAATGTATCTCAGAACCCACCGAGATGCAGCAGCAGTCCAGAATCATGGTTCAAGCAGTGGAGTGCACATTTCTAAGCTCTTCAAAATTCTGGATGTGCAGAGAAATTCATGTGGGCAACTGTGCAGTCCATATCTATAATCGTTTTTGAGCTTCAGTTGTGTATGATACAAACTGTTTACAGTTTAGAAATGCTAGTGAAATATTTGTAATCTTCCAAGAGCTTAAACTGTGTGATCTCTCTCTCTCTCTCTCTCTCTCTCTCTCTCTCTCTCTCTCTCTCTCTCTCTCTCTAATCTTATCTTCATTCAAAGCAACGAAACGATTTTAAAAAATTTAAAAAAAAATTATCACGCAAAGTGACATCTGTCGATAAAATAAACGTTATTAGCACAAATTTTGCCATAAAAAATTACTCAGTGGAGACTATGCTTATCTAACCCATCCTACCAGGGTAGCATCCCTTTAATTAAAAATATTTTCTTGAGATATGAGTATACACATACGCAGGCAACGTTACACTATTGCAACCCTCTTCCTGGCCAAGCACATACCCCTCCACCTCATTGCATGCCTAACCAAGCACATAATGGCCCTCAGTCCACATCTCCATTTTTTTCTTTTAAAGGTAGGTGTAAGGAGAATGCCTTGAGGACACATAACCTGGGCCCTTCAGATTTCTTGTGCAGGTCATGTTGAAATCTCTGGTTTTTCTCTTACTTTGTAATTATCCCCCCCCCCAAAAAAAAAAAACTACTTAACCCATTGTGTGCTGTGTTCGTATATATACAGACAAACCAATACTCACACAGAATGCCAAGTCTGTATATGTACGGACACGGTTTTGCACACATTTGCACAACAGTAATTGAGTCTGTACTAATATACCGAGTAAAAATATATATATATATATATGTATATATATATATATATATATATATATATATATATATATATATATATATATATATATATATATATATAACCATCAACAGCGTTGTAAAGTATGTGCCACCACACAAGACAACCTCAGAACAAGAAAAAGGACACAAGGTACGAATGCAAAGACTGCTAAGTCAACTTATGTATGGTACCCTGCTTCATAGAGTACCATTCATAAGGAAATTATTGAACAGAATAAAAGGGAAAGTGTATGTGTGTGTGTAAATAATGTGTAAATGAAAAGAATATCAGTAACTTTAAGTAAATAAAAGTAAATCATGAAATCAAGTAATGCATGGTGTCGTGGATTTCGGGTTTGAATTTTCTGCCCATGACAGCACATTTCTTGTGATGCAGAATTTGGGTAAGATATTATTTATCACTAAAGATAACTTTGATCATGGAGAAAACAACATATTTAGTTATATATTCAGTAATGATAAGATTCATTTAATTTACTTCACGCACGAAGCTGCTCGAAGCTGCAGTTCTCTCCCTGCTACCAGACAGTTTAGTTCTCTTCCCGCAACTGGACAGTAAACAGCAATCAGCTATCATTCTGCACTTAATGCCAACAACACTACAGCTAAGTACTCAGCCTATTATTTTTAGGCCTTCAAATATTTATACTGAGTACTGATCAAAACGCCATCCACATATTATAATGGTAAGTTGTTGTTCTGCTTTATGTTATATAGTTGATAATTAAGATCCCCTACCATGTTAATAACTAACATAAATTGGTGCCATGACCAGGATTATATCTAGTGATAAATATTAGGGGGTTGTGGGTGTGAGAGTGGGAATATTGTTTGTGCTGTTTCGGAGATCAACCATAGGTTACGTGGAGCACCAGAGGAGGCTGCGCGTGGTTGGGGGGGGGGGTGTCAGGGTAGGGTTTGAACCCCCCCCCAAGTAGATTATCCATCCCCTTTGAAGAAAGTAGACTTCTTTGGGCATTCTTATGTCCAGAGATTCCAGCTAGATCGTCCGGTGCAGTATCCCGATAATGCTCCAGCCTTTTATGTCTGCAAATTTGGCGTGCCTGTTGCCAAGGTCAGCACAATAAGAGATAGTAAAGAATACCAGGACTTCATGACATACAAGCCAGACTTAACTATTCTGATCGTCGGGGGGAACGACTTATCCCGAGATACGGCCTTGAATCAGTTGGCCCTCGATATAGAAGCCTTGCCTAAGGAAACTGAGGACGAGACAAGGGGCCACTGTTTCATTGTCGGCATCGAGAAAAGGACAAACCCCCGAGGTATGACCTATGAAGAATATATCCAGGCCAGAAACGAAGTTAACCTGCGTCTGAAGAGAAATTTTCCTTTCGCAAAGGCTCGGTTTATCTTTTGGATAAAGCGTGTTGCTTTCTTGGGCAACAAGCTGCTCGTGAGGGGGTTTAGGGTTTGATCTCCAGGACTGCCCAACATACTACCTTCACGGGAGCTTGACAAAATTATCTGTCAAAATTTTAATATAGAATTTCGGCCTGTTTTATTTCATTTTATTTTATTTGGATTTGCCCAGGAAAGACTACATTTATCTTAAAATTCTGCATTTGTTGCCATCTTATTTCACTTAATTGCCTATCGTTAAAATTGATAAAATAAAATCTTTAAGGAGGCTTAGAGCAGCCAAAAAGGGAGCTATCACTAAACTGACCACTAATTTGACAGAATTTATAGCAACCGTTCATGACATCAAAAGTATGAAAGTTACAGTTCAGAAAATCCTCGCTGAGATCGAGTCTTACAATCAGGAACTGTATAAATTATATCCTGATGGAGACCTGGAAGAAGAAGTGGTCAGTGACATGGAATATGTTCATAAAGTCAACAGACACTTGATCGAACTAGAAAATGCTCTAGAATTACCAGTCAAGGACTCGGTAGTGCAAGAGAAAGCAGAGAGTCAGAAAACAACGAGAATTAAATTTCCATCTCTGAAATTGCCAATATTTGATGGTGATCCGATTCAGTGGCTGGGTTTTTGGGAGCTATTTGACTGTAGTGTGCACTCCCGAACAGATCTGACAGACATCCAGAAATTTACATATCTTAAGGGACAATTAAGTGGTGAAGAGCTCCGAATTAGTAGTGGATTCAGTTTGGTAGCAGCTAGTTACGAATAAGCAGTCACAGTTTTATAGAATACCTACGGTCAAGAAGACTGCATTAAGGCTGCTCACATTGCAAAATTATGTAATTCACCTCCTCCAGCTTATGAAGTGAATGAACTAAAAGACTTTCTGCATCCTTTGAATGTGCGTTAGAATCACTACGTGCAATGGGAGTGACCGTGAGTGAACTTTGTGCCGTTTTGCTGCATAATAAACTCCCTAGTACACTTTCGGAAGTGATCAAATGTGAACTTAAAGAGGAGTGGTTGGATGTAGATGATTACGTTCGTGTGCTAAAGACGGAGGTGTGTAATATTGAAAGTAGACTGAATCCCTTGGAACATTTGGGTACGACCGCTACGGCAGCATATGCAGTGAGGCAAGTGAAACACGCTGGACCTATCCAGAGGAATGGATGTAAATTTGTTTTAAACCGGGACATTTTTGGGCTAAGTGTACAAAGTATAAAACAAAGAAGGCAAAATTAAATAGAGCAAAGCAATTGAAGCTGTGTGTCGGATGTTTGTCGGCAGATAATGGTAGTCAGGGTTGTACAAATCCCAAAGTAGGCCATGTCGATATTGCCAGCAGAAACACTACAACTATTTGTGTCCGACTTTTCGTTCTGAACCCCATGAACAAACAATAACCCAAGAACCAACAGTGACAATGGCTGCGGCTTCGAGTCGTAATACAGTGTTGTTGCCAACGATTGATTCCATTGGTTACTCAAACGGGCCACCAGAACAAGGTTAGGGCTCCATTAGATCAATGCTCACAACGTACCTTTGTTCTAAAATCTAGTTTAGTGAACTTGAAGGTAAACAAGATGAGAAAGGAACGTTTACAACTGCAAGGATTTTCTGGCTCTATGGGAAGTGATGAGTATGAGGTAGTGGAGTTCTTTAACCGCCATCATAGAAAAGTGCGCAAGTTGAGGGCGGTGTTTGTAGACGAACTACCTAACTATAAACCAGGGAAGGGGCTGCAGCATTATGTGCAGGATCTGAAGGTTCGGGGCTACAAGTTAGCAGATCCAAGTGTCACTGCTGATTGGGGCGGACTTTTATTATCACTTTGTGCACGCTGGCTATATAAGGGAAGGAGGCATAATTTTGTTACCCACAATGTATGGTTATACATTGAGTGGCACTTATTGGTCAGAAGAAGGCACTCACGTAGAGCTGGTAACAGTTCTGAAACTGGCAGTTGATCCGATAATGGAATTAGCAGTTATTGATGGCAGGAATACAACAGAAATCAAAGATCTGACAGCTCTGTGGGACTTCGATCACATACGTATTAGTCCCAGTGAGACCGATAAGAAGGGAGAGAAGGTATTAGGTAATTTCTATGAAACGGTGCAATATTCCAAAGAATAGGGACAATATGTTGTGGAATTACCGTGGAAAGAAAACGTTGATAAACTACCTGATAATTTTAAGTCAGCCTTGGGCAGATTAAGAGGTTTGCAGCGTAAATTCATAAAGGATCCAAACTATTGCAAACAGTAAAGTCATCCAGGATCAGCTAGAAAGAGCGTTCATAGAAAACGTGGAGGACAAGAGTCTGGTAGGACATCCTGTACACTATCTAGCTCACCATGGTGTCACTAAACATAGCTTAACAACACCAATTAGAGTAGTGTTTGACTGTTCATCTAGAGAGCATGAGAGGGCATATAGTCTGAATGACTGCTTACACGCAGGCCTATCTTTGGTTAATGACCTCACACATATTGATGCACTTTCGGTGTCATCATTTTGCCTCAATGAGTGACATCGAGAAGGCATTTCTTATGGTGGGGTTGTCTGCAAAGGATAGGGATGCCACTAGATTTCTTTGGCCTGTTGAACCTTTAAATCTAAATAGCCCTTACTTGATATATAGGTTCAAGGCAGTGTTGCTTGGAGCCACTTGTTCCCAATTCCTCTTGAATGCCACCATACAAAAACATTTATCAGTGGTTCAGGAGGATAAAGCCTTGATTGATAGATTAAGGAAAGGGTTGTATATTGACAATTTGCAAGGAACCGAAGAAGATGAGGATGCTTTACAACAATTGTGTTGGGATGCCCTGAGAGTATTTTCAAGTACCAATTTGTCCTTAACCCTGGGTCAGTAGCGTTGTCCGGGATTCCGAATTTAGGCCTACTTTGCGTTGTGGAGGAAACGCTCCAAGGCCTACGGCACTCAGCTGCCATGACATTTCAGTTTGTACTCCGTCTTGTGTGTGTGTGAGGTGTGTTCGTGTTGGTCCCGTTTTTTTCTCATCTGCTGTAGCCAATTATCCGGTATTCCGTACAACGTTTTTAAAATAGGTCCTTGTGAGTATGCCTACGAAACATATCATGTAATGTGTCGAATTTTGTCTAGGGAGGCTGGAGCATATCGGGGGACGTCTGGACTTCATGTTGGCACAAGTCATCACCATCAGGCAACACTGTGGCTGGCAGTGGTGAAAAGATTACAAGGATGTAGCATTGTCATTTTTACACATTTTTTGTTTTATATTTTTTATAATGTTGTTTTAGTTAAATACATTTAGTTCATAGTTCCTAGAGTTAAGATTTGCATCTAATCTAAGTGAAATTTTTTTAAAATAATCTGTACCATTACTATATGTATATTTCTACCCCCAAAGTTTGTTCAGGATTCCGGACATCGCTAGTAGGCACGTGATGCTGACAGCGCTACTATTCCAGGGTTAAGAGAGTGGGTAACAAACAGTGTGAAACTGCAGAAGTTACGCTACCTAAAGGGTTTGGCTTCTGAAGTTCAGGAGAAGGTAAATGTACCTGGCATTAATTGCCTAACTGATATGGATATGTTGCAGGTCAAGGGACACGAAAGTAGACCCACAGTAGTGACTAAACGTGAGGTGTTGAGCATAACTGCAGGTGTGTTTGACCCTCTGGGAGTATTATTGCCAGTGACCTTTCGTGCAAGAAAATTTGTGCAAGATCTATGGCGTATTGATTGTGGGTGGGATGTTCCCATACCGGAAGATAAGGAGGCTGAATGGCAGGTGATATATGAGGATACGATTAACGGTACCAATATTGTGTTTCCCTGCCAAGTCACTGATAGTAAAAAGGTCACGCTGCATCAGTTTAGTGACGCAAGCACCACTGCTTATGGTGTAGCAGCCTACTTAGTTAGTGAGGGAAGTAGTAGATTAGCTATGGCAAAGGCCAAAGTAGCACCCGTTAAACCCCTCACTATACCAAAATTAGAACTGACTGCTGTCATGCTAGCAGCTCGTCTCACCAAGTATATTTATGAGGCCTATGCAGAGGAGTTAAGCATAAAGAACATATACCGCTGGATGGATAGCCAGATAACCCTATGCTTGTTGTCTAGTAAAAAACTGTTGCCTGTATATGTTCAGAACAGAACTGATGAAATAAAGTCATTAGTCCCTGATGCTGACTTTCATTATGTATCTATGAAGGACAACCCCAGTGATGTGGTTTTCACAGGGACTTCACATGCGTCCTTAATAGGTTCCTCTTTGTGGTGGGGAGGGCCCACATGGCTACCTCACCAAAATATGTGGCCGGAAAATGGTCCATTTGAGGAAGTTGGGGATGCCATCGCGGATTGTCTCCTTGGAGACCCTGTCATTGCCAGTATCGGCAACCCTTCCTGCTATATTGAATTGGGATCGATATGGTTCTTATGTGAAGACAAGGCATGTGATGGCATGGGTATTGAAATTCATCAAGACACTGAAAGATAGCAGACAAATAACACACGAGACAATGCCAGCTTATCTGACAGTGCCAGAATTAAGGACAGCAGAATCAGCAATGATTAAGGTAGCTCAAATGGAAGAGTACCCTGAGGATTACCATTATTTGTCCACTGGAAAGGGCACACCAAGTAATGTCGTGAAGCAGTTAGGCCTCTATATGGAAGGTGGGCTATTGCGTTGTAAGGGTAGGTTACAGTTGTCGGACTTACAGGAGGAAGCAAAGTACCCTATCCTAATATCTAGTAAACATAGGTTAGCGGCTCTTCTATCTGAGTACTGCCACAAGGTGTGTAGCCGTAGTGGAGTAAGTTATGTTGTACGTTACATAATACAAAGATTTTGGATTCCTAGGATCAGACAGGTTGGAAAGAAGGTTTTAAGAAAATTTATAACTTGTAAAAGGTTACAAGGTACCCCATATAGTGCTGTACAAGCTCTGCCGTTACCATACTGTAGGGTTCAGAAATTGAATCAATTCCAAGTAACAGGAGTAGACTACACAAGTGCTCTACCCATTAAAGAAGAATGTACCGTAGGAAAATTATATGTAGTCTTGTTTACCTGTGCTGTTACTAGGGCTATACATATTGAGGCGGTGTCAAACCTCTCCTGTGAGTCCTTCATTCATGCCTTCCGTCGATTCTGTAGCAGGAGAGGCTTTCCTGAACTCATAAGTAGCGATAATGCCACTACATTTATAGGTGGAGCCAGTGTGTTGAGGGAGTTAAAAAACGATCCGAGGTTACAGAATGAATTGGTTAAAGTAAACTGTGAGTAGCGGTTCATACTGGCCAGGGTGCCATGGTTCGGTGCCATCTGGGAAAGAGTGATAGGGATCGGATCCTAAAGGCTGGCCTGCGAAAGGTATTGTGTCGAGCTTTAGTAACCTGTGAAGAGTTGGATACTGTATTATTGAAACTTGAGGCCAAAGTCAATAACAGGCAACTTGGATATACATACGGTGACCTTGAAGATACACTTCCTATTACTCCTTCACAACTTATTAATGGGAGACGTCTTAGACAGTTCCTGAAACATGAAGTCAGGGATGATGATCTCATGGACATCATCTGGCGGACTAATTCGGGAATAAACCGACGTCTCCTATGCGTGACAAAGATCTCACGAGATCTGTGGAGGAGATGGACCACTGACTACCTAATATCACTCAGGGAGCAACATCGTCAATTGACAACAAAGAAGAGGAAGGCAGTTCCTCAAGCTGGGGACGTCGTGCTGATACACGACGATGGGCCTCTATTTCTCTGGCGACTTGGTCAAGTCACTAAATTATTACATGGTCCTGATCAAGAATGTAGGGTAGCACAGCTAAGGACAAGCGCTGGTCTGATCACAAGACCGGTGGTTAAGGTGTATCCACTAGAAATTGATTTAGAAGTGCAAGAAGATGACAGCCAAACTGGCACTACCCAACACCTCCCTACACCCGTAAATGACCGATGTGATGCTTTTTTGAGGACATCATGTCGGACTGCCCTCGGTTCCTCCTAACTATGGCGCACCCTAATTGGGACGGAACAGTTGTAAATATTATATATATTTTGGGCGGGGGAGTATGTCGTGGATTTCGAGTTTGAATTTCCCGCCCACGACAGCACATCATTTCTTGTAAATATATTTTTGTATTGCATGATTTGGGTAAGATATTATTTATCACTGGAGATAAATCTGGTCATGGAGAAGCAACACATTTAGTTATATATTCAGTAATGATAAGTTTCATTTAATTTACTTCAAGCACGAAGCTGCTCGAAGCTGCAGTTCTCTCCTTGCTACCAGTGAGTTCAGTTCTCTCTTGCTACCAGTCAGTTTAGTTCTCTTCCCGCAACTGGACAGTAAACAGCAATCAGCTATCATTCTGCACTTAATACCATCAACACTACAGCTAAGTACTCAGCATATTATTTTTAGGCCTTCAAATATTTATACTGAGTACTGATAAAAAAGCCATCCACATATTGTATATAATTGTAAGTTGTTGTTTCGCTTTATGTTGGTCGATAATCAAGACCCCCTACAATAACTAACATATGGAAAATAACGTAAGAAATGTGTGATTTACCGTAACTATTGTGACTGCGCAGCATTAGTGTCTATAGAGCCTTATGCAAGTGTTTACAGTGCCTTATACCAAGATAATATAAAATGAACGTGAAAATATACAAAATTAACACGGAACCCTAACTTCACACCATCATAGTCCCGACTGTGGCCATATTACATAAACCAAGTTGCGCTTCCATCTAACAAGTACTCCATGCATCCACCCACTCCACACCAGAATTGACTGTCAATCCACATCAGCTGCTGACAGTATCTGATAGTAGCCATCTGACGCAACTGAGGCACATGGGGGCCAGTGAAGTCAATGGGATCAGCACGACTAAGTTCGCTACACGCCCCTTTAACCAAAAACACCTGTTTTGAGACGGAAAATAGCCGAGGTGAGAACTTTGACTATCAGTAGGCTTATTTAAACCACTTTTCAGATCTATTCATAAAAGAACAGGTCAAAAATGGCTGGCACTGGGGGTCAGTCAGCCTCCCGTACCCTCGACACTGGGGGAGCAAAAACCGACGTAGGCTGTGCCACACAACGGGTTAAGATACAACATTCTACCATTCAAAATGCACCAGTTCACTATGAGACACACAAGTATGTAAAATTTCATGCCTCAATAGTGAATACTTTCTAAGTTCTGGAACAGAAACGAAATCTCTATGGCAGGCCAGCTGCCCTGCTGCACAGCGCTGTGGACGGACACCTGTTGATCCCAGTGATAACACCTTCCTCTGACTTTGTCAGGTGGAGGGTAAATAGGATATCATAATATTAATGGAGGTTAACCCTCTCATGCAGGGGACAATTTTATCATTCTGTTCCACCTAAGGTCAGACGAGTCCATTCAGGTGAGAGTTTGTACAAGAATTTGGGGATTATTACTGTCATTAAATATCATCTAATGTTCGGGACTATTCTACTTGCTCTATCTGATTTAAAGCCATACCATTTTTACCCTCTACCTCACAAAGTAAGACGAGGGTAAAGGTCTCTGTCCGTAGAGTCGGGCAGTTGGACGTAAAGATTTTTGTTTTGGGATCAAATATCAGAAAATATTAACTATAGTGTTAAAAAATTTCACATAGTTATGTGTCTTATAGTGAACTGGTGCCTTTTCATAGATGGAATGCTGTCATTATTTTTTTTCTCGGATTTGAACGCCACCTGTGCAAGTAATTTGAAGCCACAAGTAAAAAAGCATTCGCTATATCTATCTATCTATCTATTGCCAGACGCCTCAATCCCGTTTGGGGTGGCCACAAAAAAATCGCCTCCAAGTCGCCCTGTCCCCCGCCATTTCATTCCCCTGCTCCCAACTCACACCCCCCTCTCTCATTTACCTCTCCACCCCATCCCTCCATCTCATTCGCTATAGTGTCATGAAATTTCACATAGTTATGTGTCTTATAGTGAACTGGTGCCTTGTCTTAGGTGGAATGCTGTGTCCTAAGTAGTTTTTTTTGGAGAAGCAATGGAAATTAATATTATATATATATACATATATATATATATATATATATATATATATATATATATATATATATATATATATATATATATATATATATATATATATATATACATATATATATATATATATATATATAACTCCTCATTTCAATGCAGCCTCCTGTCTGTTGTACACAGGGGTGGGATGGGGGTTGAGGGTCGTTAAGCGCTTGGTTTAGGCTTGTAGGGTGGAGAGGGTTATGAGATTGGTTAGCTGGAGCATTGCAACAGCTTTGAGTTGATTGTTATGATGGTGGTCGTAGTGATGATGTTGGTGGTGATGGTGGTAGTGGTGGTTGTGGTGGTGGTGGTGGTGGTAATTATGGTGGTGGTGGTGGTGGTGGTGGTGATTGTGTTGATGATGATGATGATGGTGGTGGTAGTGATGATGATGATGATGATGATGATTGATGATGATGATGATGATTGATGATGATGATGATGATGATGATGTGGTGGTGGTGGTAATAGTAATGAAGATGATTGTGGTGATGATGATGATCGTGGTGGTAGTGATGATTGTCGTGGTGGTATTGTTGGTGGAGATGGAGGTGGTGGTGGTTGTGGTGGTGGTGGTGGTGTGGTAGTAATAGTGGTGGTGGTGGTGGTTATGATGATGATTGTGGTGGTGAAGATGACTGTGGTGGTGTTGATGATGGTGGTGGTAGTGATAGTGGTGATGGTGGTGGTGATGATGATGACGATGATGGTGGTGGCAGTAATGGTGGTGGTGGTGGTGATGGTGGTGGTAGTAATGGTGGTGGTGGTCGTGGCGGTGGTGGTTTTGATGGCGAAGATGATTGTGGTGGTGATGGTGGTGGTGGTGGTGATGATGGTGATCTTTATTTTCTATCACGGTTCCCTGTTCCATATCACAGATCTTATTAAGTTTTAATGTCTCATTGTTATACAGGGGGGGGGGGTGAGGGCCGTTATGCGCTTGGTTAGGGTGTGTAGGGAGGGGGAGGGGGTTGTGTTTAGTCAGAGTTGCAATAGCGTAGCATTGCCTGTGTTTTATACCTGAAAGTGAGCATAGATGCAGGAGAGTTTTAATACCGTTCACCTTTAGGGAGTTGGTCATGTTAAAAAAAAAAAAAAAAAACTAATAACTAGTATTGTGTTCCATATACCAGCAGACTAGTTTATTCACATGGACATAAACCATGGGAGCAGGAGACTTAAAACAATTCATAAATGATTACTTTCCACCCTTTCAGATCCTGCCCTACCTGGTCACTGATAAGCTGGGACATCTACCTGGCATACCTGGAGTATTTGTAGCTGTTGTTTATGGTGCCGTTCTCAGGTGTGTTAAAGCATAACGCATCTTAGTGTATCATGTAGGATGTCTATATACGCAGACAAAAACACTGGACTGGAGAGAGAGAGAGAGAGAGAGAGAGAGAGAGAGAGAGAGAAGCAAGTCTACTCTGTTCTATTATCAACTCTCCAACCATGTAATAATGTCTCCATCTCTTCCATCACTGCATCCATCTTCTTATTTGTATTGGCTGAATGCATTGGTAAAAACTACTTCACCTGTTCGAAAATGCCGGATCTTATCGCTATATTTATTTATTTTTTGCCAAAGTCTACCAAACAGTTTAAGGATGTGAATGTCATTAAATCAGGCTTTACTGATCTACTAGAAGACCCGCCGACATGTTAAAATACCCCCGCTAATACCAATACACCAGTCCTGTATGAGACAAGCCCTAGCATGTATTCAATATGGATGGTAGGCGTTAGCGCCGAAGTGGTGACATGTAGAGGTGTATGGTATGTAGGAGGACTGCTGGGCCATGATAGCAGGCTGTGAAGCCTATGCCCAGAGTCGGACACAACAAAAAAAAAAAAATCTGACACCACATTCGCGACTTAAGTCTCTCTCTCTCTCTCTCTCTCTCTCTCTCTCTCTCTCTCTCTGCAGTGGCGCAGCCAGGATTTGTCCAAGAGCGGGGGGGGGGGGAGTACCTGCCCTTCTCACAAGTCACCACATGCTGAAATTTATTCTATGTTCATCTTTCGTTCTAATATGCCCATAACATTCCTTGCCGGTATATCTAATTTGAATCAGCTGAATGCTGTCTTCTTCGTATATCAATTGCTGGAAACCTATAACACTAAGTTTCGTGAATGGAACTATAGTCGTTCTATTTTATGAAGGCAGTTTGGGTGGGATGCTCTGGGACCTCACACTGTTAGCTCTGTTGTCACATCGCCGCCGACACACGTGTAATTATTTGTGTTCACCTCTCTCTCTCTCTCACTCTCCTATTTTAAGCTAGTAACTACTTATAAATGAATTTTAAACACTCTGTATAGATGTAATTCAATAAAAAAGCTGTAGTATAGTATAAATCTCATAAGACTTGTCAGGGTTGCCTTTGAGACGTTGTCTGGTGGTGACACGAGGGACAGCCCTGCGTGAGTGGGTCATACTCGGTCAGTCTTCCGCCATGGAAGCTATTTAAAAAAAAAAAAAAAAAACGCACCTATAGACTTTTACCTCAGGGGTGGTGTGGAAAAAAAGTCGAAAACAAGAGAAAAAATTAAGAAAATACAATTAGTAGTAGTTAATATATAATATGAGAGAGAGAGAGAGAGAGAGAGAGAGAGAGAGAGAGCGCACGTGTGTAGCGACGATGTGGCAACAGAGCTAACAGAGTGAGGTCCCAGAGGGCCCGACCCAAACTGCCTTGATAAAATAGAACGACTGTAAGGAAAAATATAGTTGATAATGCGGGAAATTATAGGAATTTTGTGTACGATATATACATTCACAAATATATCCACTAACCATCAATGCACCCAGCAAGGTCGGTGGAAGTGAAAACTGAACTGAACAGTCTGAACTAAAGATCGGACCCGGTGTAGCATAAAATCATAGACTCCTTGCGTTTATTGCGCATGCGCTGCGCTTACGCCATCAGCTGCCAGATACATGCCAGACGTACGACTCATTCATTCTCTTACTCTGGGGAGATAACTCGTAGCTGGCTGTTTCGTCTCTCGGTGAATTCGGACATAGGAATTTCACCCACGATAGTCTCGACTAATATATATTGCTAAGCCCCATCATTTTTATCATTTTAGAATCTTGATCTCATGTTTAATCTCTCTCTCTCTCTCTCTCTCTCTCTCTCTCTCTCTCTCTCTCTCTTTCGTAATATATGATACACATTATTGAACATGTGGATTTGCGCCAATACCGTGATTTTCGGTGCTTCTAACCGCATGTGGATAGTAAATTTTATGAAGAACAGGATATCGGATAATTCATTATTGATAAAGCCCAAATACAAGCCTAATTCAATGCTGAAACATGGAACTGTATGATTATGAACGATTAGTGAACAAGATAACTAGATCTGATGTGAGAGGTGTAAGGCTGAGAGGGAGACCACGAATAGGATGGATGGACAGTGTGAAGAGAGCGCTGGATGCGAGAGGGATATCTGTTGAGCAAGGAAGAGTGGCTGTGCGTGACAGAAATAAATGGTGAGAAATTGTGAATGAATAAATGATGATGCAGCCCTGAGGGGATATTCTCCCACATTTGGTTTGCTCAGCTAGTCAGATCAGGTAAGGGAAAGGGGATGGGTCAATTATGATGTGGCATGGGTAAACCAGCACTGCTGTCGGGCCCTGCTGCGGATGTCACTGATTGCACAGCGCATTTGACCCTTGTGCAGTGTGGTGCGGTGTGGATCTGTCCCTTCTCCCCTTCAGGGCTAAGATGCTAATGAATGTGTTTGAATGAATGAGGAAATGGGGAGTGTGTCGTCCTGTCTCGGTTACCTCCCTTTCCTTGGGGGAAGCAGCCTATGTATATATATATATATATATATATATATATATATATATATATATATATATATATATATATATATATATATATATATATATATATATATAAGTATGAATATATGTATGTATGTATATATATATGTATGTGTCATAAAGACTTTGTAGTTACTTGTAGAGAAGTATATTTTAGACTTGTGGTCGAGCGGCTTTTATATCTTGTAGTAGTTTCCCCACCAGATGTCATGTAGTGACGGGAGAGGTAAAGAATAGTATGGGACTATTTTTATTTGTCTTGGAAATATTAAACAGGTATAACAGTATAAGTCCCGGGTAGCTACCTCCCTGTCTCGCTATCTCTCTCTCTTTCTGTTCTAAGGCTAATCTCCGTCTCGACCTCTCTCTAGGGTCGCTTGTCTCCTTCTAAACTCTCTTTTCTAAAATCTGGTGTAGTAGGGGTGTGTCACATATGTTCCTCATGGCAACAGATCTTTCTCACGAGAGGACTGCTGACAGCTAACTGCATCATCTCCTTACTGGCCGCTGTCGTCAGCTTTCCTCCGTGTAAGCATGTTTAGCGCTGCTAGATTCTCGCAGACACAACACCTTCTCATCATTTGACTTCCTGCTTCTATCTGTCTCTCTATCTATCTATTTATCTATCTTATCTATTATGTAGTCCTATATTTGCTCGGCCGCGCGAAAATGGCGTACCATCGACATTTAATAGTTATAATATATTAATACATACTACATACACATTATAATGAACTTATAAGCTAATTAAGTGAAATACATAATATTGTAAAGTAACATAATTGTATGAATATTGTATACATATATTATTCATAGTAAATAGTGATTATTCAGTAATACTACATTTTAAATAAGTTGTATACATATTGGAATAAATGCATTAAAGTAAATTATTTAACTGTAATACAGTATGTACTTGGGATATTATAGTGAAATGCATACATGCAAGAATAAAAATAGTTTAAAATTAAGATTATTGTAAGAGTTATTAATATTTCATTCAAAGATAATGGTACTGGTCTGTCATATATGGGTCATTCTTCTTTGTGTTATTATTATTATTTTATTTATTTTTTTATATATATATAATTAATACTATATACAAAATATATACACTTCATTCAGGGTGGTTAACTGTGATGTTAACTCTCCCCCCACTAAACAATGACTCCAAATTAGCAATTCTTGCATGCATTCTGTGCATTGCCAACAGCAATACTGCAAATACAATGCAGACGATTATAAAGACAGTAGGTGCTGGGCTATACACATAATATGGGTTGAACATACTCAAACTCAAATCTTCCCAGGGCTTCATTGTTTCATTGATCAGCTGCATAGTTTCAAACTTAGGTGAAGTCAGCTTAATACTTGTGCTCATGTTTAAGTTCATATCAGGCAGTGGGTGGAAATGTTTGTGTGTATGGTTGATAATGGCGTAGTGATTGATGGTGGAAAAAGTAGACATGGATGGTGTAAATACCGCACAGTAGTCTGGTGCTATGTATAATCCTGAGGCTGATGTATGAGATGGTGGTATATCTGGACAGACTATGTAAACTGATGTGTTATGAGGGAAATAAAAAAACTGCGAGTGTCCAATGCGCTGATGGTGTACAAGTTTATCTGGAGCAAAAGTGAAGTTGCAATGATGATGAATATTGTTATTGCTGATGATAGCCATTTCACAAGGGACCGTATCAGTAGGCTGAAACGTGAAAATGTACGCAGGACAAAGATGAACAGCATGTAAGGATGTGCGGCACTTTCGCTCAATCGTTGACTCACTTGCGAAAGTGACAGTGTCTCGTCTCTTGGAGACCATGATGAGTTCGGTGTCTGTGTTGATGTTGATGATGACTAAAGTGTTGTTGTTTCTATAGGGGAAGGGGTGTATTTGGTATACTGTGAACAGGTCTTCCGTGATGAATGGTACATGAACTATCACTGATGTTGGTGTTAGTGTTGCTTCTAAGTATGGGTAATATTGCATAAATTCCCTACTGCGGAACAATGGCTTCAATTTATGTTTATGTATGCCTTGACTAACTATCTGACGTAGCTCATGAACTGGGAGTAAGTCATTCGTGATCTTGCCATCACCAGCATTCGAAATTCCTTGCATAAGTGCCCTGAAATGATCTCTAGTGTTCTCTAATTGTAGTAGAATCGTGTCAATATGTTCTGTGATGATGGAGAAGTGCTGGAAAAGAGTAACGTTGCCCTCTAAGTCATTTATTTTATCTATACTCTCGAGAGCTACGTTTTCTGCTTGTTTCAGATTTTTCACAATTGTCTTCATTGCCGAGTTCTGTCCTGTGATGAATTTATCCTGGTATGTTAGTACCTGAGCTATCTTATTAAATTTGTTGTTTATTTCTTTAAGGTCATCCTCTGTAGCCAATCCAAAGATGTTCCCAAGAATTGCGCCGCCCAGATCGAACAAACCGCGCTTTTGGCGAGTACGTGTGATGTTGTTCCTGTCGCTCAGCACCTCCGTTCCATAAGATGGGAGATCTTGGATCATGACGAGCATAGTTGACTTCGCCTGTTCTAGTTTCCATTTCGCTAACTTCACCATTTCATCCACTTCCTTGGTGATATGTGATTGTGAAACATAATTCCCTATCTTGAAGTCCAGAGTTCGCATCGGCGTCGCAAGTCTTTCTACATAAGTAGGTAAGTCATACAAGTAATCTAGACTTATTTCAGTACTCATGACGTCCTTGACGATTGTAGTCGTGGCCGTTGGAGCTATGAGGCATCCTTGTCGTACTATATGCTTGGGGTCTAGGTGCACATATACTCTTACTATGTATAGGAGAATCCATAGCATAAGTCCCTTCATCGTAACCTACCGAAAAAAAAAAATCTATTAATTTCCTATAAAGCTGTGGTTGATGATAGTGATGATGTGCGTTACGGTTGGTTGTTATTTCATTTATAGAAGGAGTTTAAATCGATATTTAATTCTCGTAAATGATGTACTGTAGATTTCATTGGAATAATTGCACCTATGTTCGATTGTTTGGTATATGACCTTAATTTCTTTTTGTAATCATTGTTGTGTTCTTGCTTGGTTTCTTGAGGTACGTTCACCTGTTCGGTTGTATCCGAGGCTGAATAATTATGTGATAATTCCCTTGAAACTCGTTTTAAATGGTCAATATGAACTTGTTTTTCCTCGCCACTTGAAAGTGACTTAATTAAAACTTTGTTTGCCTTTATGTTAATTACTCTGTATGGGCCCTCAAATTTAGGGGATAATTTATTGTCTCTCGTATGAATGACTCCGTAAACAATGTCTCCTAAGCTGATAGGTGAATCTTTTGCCTTCTTGTTAAATGCCTCCGTCATTTCTTCCTTGGACATCGTTAATTGTTTTTGCACTCTTTTGTGAATGTCCTGGAATTCACGTAAACGGAGTTTAGAGTAATCATCGTAATTGTATATAGGCATGCTGTCACCTTCTAGGAGCTCATATGGTAATTTTTTATCTGTGCCATATATAATGAAATGTGGTGTGTCATCAATGGATTTATTTATAGACCCATTAATGGAGGCCTCTACTCTGGGAATCCAATCATCCCAGCTTGCATAATTTTCACTGAGAATGTGTCGTAGCACATCTAATACCTTTTATTTTGTCTCTCTACCAACCCATTCGATGCTGGGTGATAGGCCAAAACGTTAACCTTTTTAATGTTGTATTGTTTACATATTTCTTGTAAGATCTCAGAATTAAATTCTCCTCCATTATCACTTATTAATACCTTTGGGGTAGTAAAGCGACATATTACATTATCTGTTATTGCCTTTGCTACTGTCTCTGCTGTCTTATCTTTAATTGGAGCTAAAATGACATAACGGGAAAAATGATCCGTTGCTACGAATAAGTATAGGTTATTATTGTATGATAATGGCATCTTGAGTAAATCAACAGCGACAACGTCCCATGGTTGATGTGGTACAGGGTAATTACCCATCGGTGCAGGTGTGATTGGGTATCCTTTGTGTTTCGCACATGATTCGCATCTGTCTATATGATTGTTTATATCTCTTCGTAATGAAGGCCAGTAATATAATAGCTGGGCTTGGTTGAATGTCTTATCCTTTCCAGGGTGTCCTGCATGTGGGCTGTCGTGTATCATTCGTAATACTTGGGGTATCATGTCATTAGGTACTACCAACTGGTTAGTATTTCTTTGGCGTTTTGGTTGTTTAGAGTTAATTTTGTATAATGTATTATTGACCATTGTGAATTGTTCAAGTGGGACATGCAGTTTGGGTAATTGTATGTCATCTCCACTTTCTAACTTGTATATTACTTTTGACCATACTGGGTCAAGTCTTTGTGCCTTTGCGATATCCTCGTGGTTTGGGATATTTCCTTTGAGATCTAACGCCGCGACCTGAATTGTGTTCGGGTTCCTAGATAATGCGTCAGCTACTATATTCATTTTACCTTGTATATAATGTATTTGTACATTGTAGTTTTCAACTGTACATTTCCATCTTGCTCTCCTCCCAGAAAGGAGTTTTTCTTTAAACATACCCACCAGTGGTTTATGGTCGGTGAATAAGTGGATTTCGTAACCATATACCAAATCTCGAAACTTTTGTAATGCAAAAATCACTGCAAGTGCCTCTAAGTCTGTAGTGCTATAATTTTTCTCCGCACCTCTTGTTTGTCTGCTGGCAAATGCAATTGGTTGATTCTTTCCTCTTTTATCTTCCTGCATCAGTACAGCCCCTAATCCTTTAACTGATGCGTCTGTACAAATAAGAAATGATTTCGTGTAATTCGGATATGCTAAACAAGGTGCATTTGTTAGTTTAATTATTAGATTGTTAAATGCCCTTTTTTGTTCTTCTTCCCATTGGAATACAGCATCTTTTTTGAGTAGTTGGAATAGAGGGAAGGCTATATGAGAGAACTGTGGTACGAAGGACCTATAGTACCCAGCCAGACCTAAAAATTGTCTAACTTCGTCAGTCGTAGTGGGTTCAGGAAAATCTCTCACTGCCTGTATTTTGTCATCAGTGGTGTGAATACCATCAGAACTTAATTTGTGGCCTAAGAAATTTATTTCCTTAAAGCAAAATTTGCATTTAGAAAGTTTAATTTTTAATCCAGCATCACTAAGCTTTTGTAAGAGTAAGTCTAATTTCCTGAGATGATCCTTAATATTCTTCGTTGCGATAATAATATCGTCAAGATAAACAAATATTCCTTGTCCTAAAATTCCGGACAATACGTAATTCATAAGACGCTGGAACGTACCGGGGCTGTCCTCAGTTCCATTGGCATTCTTGTATATTGATAATGGCCTCTGTTTGTTGAAAAGGCAGTGTATTTACGTGACTCCTGAGATACCGGAATCTGATAGTATCCGTTTAGGAGATCGATGGTCGAGAATATATTATTCTCAGGACCAATATTCTGTAGAACATCACTTAGCAATGGCATGGGAAATCTGTCTGGGATGGTGTGATTATTTAGTTTACGGTAATCTACTACCGCACGCATTTCTCCATTTCTCTTGGGCACAAAGAAAAGGGGAGCGTTCCACGGAGAAACTGAAGGCTCAATAATTCCAAGCTTTAACATTTCATCGACATACTGATTTGCAAGTGTACGTTGGGAGTGTGGTATGCGATAAGCTGGTACGAAAATTGGTGGTGTTTCTGGGTGCACATTAATCATGTGATTAATCAAGTTAGTACACCCTAATTGTTCTCCGGGCAATGCTACGGTGTCCCTGTGTGTTTCCAGCAGGGTTAACAAATCATTTTCTTCGTCAAATTCACCTGAGTGAATTAAATTCTCTTTATTCTTTCTCTATCCGTAGATTTGATCTCACTTGTTACTCCACCAATATTTATTTCCTTCACAGGGCGAAACATTTTTCAATATTAACTATGCAAGTTCCCTTCTTCAACTGAACTTCCCCATTCATGTGATTAATAATGAATATCTGAGTTAGCCCTTCGTCGTTCGTATGACATAATGCGTTTTCTACTGACAATCCCTTTACTTTACATAATTCTTCTAAGACAAGAACAGTACTATTCCGTAATTTGCTCTTTATGGTAACCTTCATGTATGAATTAGGTGGTATAACCAAATCATTAGTGAGATGGGCTGGAAAAATTGATAAATCAGTACTGTTATCTGGGTCACTAATTCTGGAGGATGGGGTTGCTGGTGTAAGTGGATCTATACACTCATCTGTTTGTGTATGTTTGTTAAAGCCTTTAATATTACCAATTCTTTTTGGCTCTCTTCTACCAATCGGTGAGGGCTCTGAAAGTATTTCCTCTATGAATTCATTATCAAAGTCTATTCCATTCATTTGTGGGAGTATAGTTATGTTCTCAGTTCTCATGGATCTTAAGCCCAGTAACATATGAGCTTTAATTGCTAAGTTTTCAACGATATAGAACAATGCAGAGAATGGTCTTGTAGTTTCTGTGAAACTGAGATTTAATCTTATCATACCTTTTACTGTAATCTCTTGACCATCTACTGTGTATAATTCTAAATCAGCTTCATCCAGAAAAGTTACTTTCTTTTTATTTTTAAGAATTCTATTTAGTTCTTCATGTGTTATTAAGTTCACTGGAGAGCCTGTATCTAAAAATAAGGAAACGTTTTGATCCTCACATACAGCTGGTATCAAGATACACTCATTTCCCAACATGCCTCCTATGTGAAGTTTAACCTTGTTCTTCTTTACGTTTGTTCGTTTTTTGTCATGACTTGGTCTTCCCCCGATTTGAACATAGACACAATTTTTTCTACTGTTTTGCAATCACTAGTCCAGTGCCCTTGGTATCTATGATGCCTACAGTAAGGACCAAATCCTTGTGTCTTTTGATTATCCTCTTTTGCCTTGATAAAGCATTCATACCTTGTGTGTCCTGGTTTTGCACAGTAATGACACAGAATGGACCTATCCCTTGACTGTGACCTACGAGGTGATTTCCCATAAAAAGTGTTGTTTATGGCGCGAGACCTGCTCGGGCTGCGCGAAAACTTATGAAACTGCCTGTAGGAAGGCGTGTGGGAACGAGGTCTAGGCGTCTTTGTTTGTTTGGGCTGCCTCATTTCTGGTCGCGATCGATTTTGTTCTCTGTTTGGGGTCGGTGTTGATGTTTTCACAGCTGATACTGTCTCAGGTACCCTGATTCTACCAGAATGTGCATGTGTGTCGACCACACCTGCTTTACTGCACTGCATCTCTACCTCGTTCATTAAGTCTAGTAAGCACATTCCCGGGGTGTACGCGATTGTTTTGGCGATCTTAAGGGTTCTATCAGGTAATTTACACAAGGCAGCTACATAACCAATGATGTCCACGACGAGGTCTGGGGACATCTTTCCATCATCTGTTATCCACTTAGAATTCTCCAGAGTAGCTAATAGGGTTCTCTTGATTGTGGAGACATCAGCAGTTATTTCACTGAGCACATGGTTTGTAGTGTGCTCCCTTACAAGATCTACAATTTTATGTAATTCTGGAATTATACCTGGCAAGAAGTTCATACCTCCAGAAAATTTCTTCAGAAATTCAGTTTTAAATTCATCATATGTCCTAGCACGATGTAGCTTATCGGAGCGCAATAAATTGCTTGCTGGACATCTTTCCTGGCTTATGCAAGATGAAAAAATAGCAATTTTCTCTTGTTCATCTAGTATGTGGCGCTTGATGAACATTTGTTCGCACTGACTGATTAATGAAATGACATCAATGCGATCCTTGTCTGTGCCAGAGAATTTTGGGGCAGTTT